>NW_025961579.1:0-56479 GCF_023159225.1 Perognathus longimembris pacificus | reverse complement strand
CATATTTCTAACAACTTTTTAATCTTTTATTGGAAAACTAGCATTTTGTGGATTCTTTGTTGTTGTTATTGTTTGTGGGGCATGAACGCAGGTGCTAACCCTGAGTTCACTCACTATCTTCCTTTCTCTCTTTCTTTCTTCCTCTCTTTCTTTTCTCCATTCCTTCCTTCCTTCCTTCCTTCCTTCCTTCCTTCCTTCCTTCCTTCCTTCCTTCCTTCCTTCATTGCCAGTCCTGGACTCAGGTCCTGAGCACTGTCCCAGGCTTTTGTTTTTGTTTTGCTCAAGGCTAGTACACTACCACTTGAGCCATTGCTCCACTTCTTGCTTTTTGCTATATGTGGTGGTGAGCAATTGAACCCATGGCGTCATGTATACAAGGCAAGCACTCTACCACTAGGCCATATTCCCAGCCCTTCTTCCTTTCCTTTCAAGGCTAGTCCTCTGTCTCTTTGAGCCACAGTGCCTCTTCCAGGTTTTTGTTTTTGTTTTTTTTGTAGTTAATTGGAGATGAGACTCTTTAACAGACATTCTTGTCTTCACTGGCATTCAACCATGATCCTCAAAGGTCAGCCTTCTGAGTAGCTAGGATGACAGACAGGCATGAGCCACCAGCACCCTGTACATTGGGACACTTCTAAAATGTATGTCTTATGCTTAAATACCTCTTCTCCACTGCCTTATGGAAGGAGCCCAAATTGACCCCAGCTTCTTTTTAATTTTCACAATGCTTATGGCATTCAGCAGCAGGAATTCCTGGTTTCTAGAGAGTTGTTCTCTTCCTGTGTTCCTGTCTCTGTCTCTTCTTCCTGGAATCTTCCCCATTGGTATCTGCCTGTCAAATGGCTACCCATTCTTAATGAACTACTCAGATGTGAAGTTGAAATGATAAATCTTTGCTTTCCTTGGCCAGCCCCGCCCCACCCTGGCGGTTTCCTGTTGTTTCTGCTTGGGGCACTGGAAGGCTCAGGCCAGGGCAGGACGGGCGATGGATGGGGGGCTGGGTGGGGCAGAGCGGACAGGCGGGACAGAGGCAGTGGAGTCAAAACAGGGTAAAATGATACACGGGTGTGCAATTTGCAAGCTGGGGGTTCTGGGTGCTGAGTGCTAAATACTAGGAAGCTGGGTGCTGGGTACTGGGTGCTGGGTGGCTAGGGGCTGGTTACTGGGTGTCTGGGTGCTAGGTACTGGGTGCTGGGTGGTTGGGTGCTGGGTGACTGGGTGCTTGGTAGCTGGGTGTTGAGTAGCTGGATGGTGTGGTCTGAGTAGTTGGGTGCTGGGTACTGGTTAGATGGGTGCTGGGTGCTAGGTACTAGGTGCCTGGGGTCTGAGTAGCAGGGTTCTGGGAACTGGGTGCTCAGTAGCTGGGTACTGGCTGCTGGCTAGCTGGGTGGCTGGGTTCTGGGTGCTGGGTACTGGGTGCTGGGTAGCTGGGTACTGGGTGCTGGGTGTCTGGGTGCTGAGTAGCTGGGTGCTGGGGGCTGGTTGGCTGGGTGCTGGGTACTGGGTGATGGGTGCTGAGTGGTTGTGTCCTGGTGCTGGGTGGCTGGGTACTAGGTGCTGGATTAGGTGCTGGATAGCTGGGTAGCTGGGTGGCTGGGTGCTGAGTAGCTGGGTACTGGGTGCTGGGTGTCTGGGTGCTGAGTAGCTGGGTGCTGGGGGCTGGTTGGCTGGGTGCTGGGTACTGGGTGATGGGTGCTGAGTGGTTGTGTCCTGGTGCTGGGTACTGGTTTGCTGGGTACTAGGTGCTGGATTAGGTGCTGGGTAGCTGGGTAGCTGAGTGGCTGGGTGCTGAGTAGCTGGGTACTGGACGCTGATTGGCTAGGTACTAGGTACTGGGTGCTGGGTGGTTGGCGGCTGGGTGCTAGGTACTGGGTTGAGTAGCTGGGTGGCTGGGTGCTGACTAGCTGGATGCTGAGGTCCAAATAACTGGATACTGGGTGCTGAGTAGCTGAGTGCTGGGTTGCTGGGTACTTGGTGCTGGGTACCTGGGTGGTGAATAGCTGGGTGCTGGGGACTGGGTGCTGGGTGGCTAGGTACTGAGTCGCTGGGTGCTGGGTACTGGTTGGGTGCTTAGTAGTTGCATGATGGGTAATGGGGGCTAGGTGCTGAGTAGCTGCATGCTGAAGGCTGGCATCTGGGTGCTGAGTAGCTGGGTGCTGGGTGGCTGGGTGCTGGGTACTGGGTAGCTGGGTACTGGCTGGCTGGGATGCTGGGTACTGGGTGCTGGGTGGCTGGGTGCTGAGTAGCTGGGGACTGGATGCTGATTGGCTGGGTGTTGGTACTGGGTGCTGGGGGGTTAGGTGCTGGGTGGCTGGGTACTTGGTAGCTGGGTAGCTGTGTGGGTGGCTGGTTGCTGGGTAGCTGGGTAGTGGGTGGCTGGGTGCTGGGTACTGGTTCGCTGGGTGCTGAGGGCACTGAGGGTTGAGTACCTGGGTGCTCAGTACTGGGTGCTGAGTAGGTGAGTGCTGGCTGGGTACTGGGGGTTGGGGTGCTGAGTACCTGGGTGCTGAGGGCTGAGAACCTGGGTGGCTGGGTAATGGGTGCTGGGTGCTGAGTAGCTGGGTGCCGGGTGGCTGGGTGCCGGGCCGGGATTCGAGCCCCAGTCCCCCTCCTCCCCGCCCTCCCCTAGGCCCCTTGCCTGTCCGTGTGTCCGTCTGTCCGTCTCTCTCTCAGTTGTCCCTGTGTCCACCCGTCTGTCTGTCTGCCTCGGTTTCCCTGCCCATCCGTCTGTCCGTCTGTCTGTCCCCAGGCCTGGGACCCTGTGCGCCTGTCGCTCTGTGCGTCCGTCCATCTGTCTACGTTCATTGGTCCCTGTCTGTCCGTCCATCCGTCTGTCTCCTTGTCTGTCTGTCCGTCTGCCCATCTGTCTGTCCATCTGTCTCTCGCTGCATGTCAGTCTGTCCATCTGTCTCCCTGTTCGTCCATCTGTCCGTCTGTCTGTCCATCCGTCTGTCAGCCGTCCGACTGTCTCTGTGTCTGTCACACTGCTTGTGTGTCCGTCTGTGTGTCCATCTGTCTGTCTGTCCGTCTGTCTGTCCATCTGTCTCTCTCCCTGTCTCCCTATTTGTCCATCTGTCCTCCCTGTTCGTCCGTCTGTGTCTCTGTCTTTCCATCTGTGTCTTTTCGTCCATCTGTCTGTCCATCTGTCCGTCTGTCAGTCTCCCTGTCCATCCGTCCATCTATGTCTGTCTGTCCATTTGTCCGTCTCCCTGTCTGTCTTTCCATCTGTCCGTCCATCCGAATGTCTCCTTGTCTGTCTGTCTGTCTGTCTCTCTATCTGTCTATCTCCCTGTCCATCTGTCTGTGTCTCTCTAGCTGCGTGACTGTCCCACAGCCGGTCTAACCGTCTGTCTGTCTGTTTGTCTGTCTGTGTTAGTGCCTGTTCCTGTCTGTGTGTCTCCCTCCCTGTCTCTGTGTCCACCCGTCTGTCCGTCTCTCCCTTCCCCTGTGGGCAGCCGAAGCGACAGACAGTGAGCCAGGCCCTGCGGCCCAGAGAGTGACCAAGCACCCAGCACCCCTCACGGAGGCACGGGAGGAGGACTGAGCGCCTAGCACACACACAGGAGGACTGAGCACCCAGCACCTCGTGTGGAGGAACGGGAGGAGAACTGAGCGCCCAGCGCCTCCTGTGGATTCATGGGAGGAGGACTGAGCATGCAGGCCCTCGTGTGGGACACAGGACTAACTGCCCAGCACCCACATGAGAAGACTGAGCACCCAGCACTTTGTGTGGAGGCACGGGAGGACTGAGCACCCAGCACCTCATATGCAGACACCGGGGGAGGACTGAGCACCCAGCACTAACAAAGGAAGACTGAGCACCCAGCACCTTGTGTGGAGACGCCAGGGGGGACTGAGCACCCAGCATCTTGTGTGGAGATGCCAGGGGAGGACTGAGCACCCAGCACCCACGCAGGAGGACTCAGTACCCTAACCCTGGGTACGTGTGTGCATGCGGGGGGGGGGGGCTGTGGTGACCCGGGCGGCGCCATGATCGGGGCCCAGGCTGCAGGCTCAGCTCCACCACGGGCCATGGCTCCGCCTCCTCCTCCTCCTCCTCCTCCTCCTCCTCCTCCTCCTCCTCCTCCTCCTCCTCCTCCTCCTCCTCCTCCTCCTCCTCCTCCTCCCAGCCCTACCTGCCTCAGTGTCTGTACCTTTTGGCTGGTTTCACTCAGATTATGGCCAGAGAATGGCTGAAGTAAATAACAGGAAGGAAGAAAGGAAATGTATGGTGATTAGCAGTTCTTTGAGGGAAATGTTTACCTTTATTCACAAACAGTGTATGTGTTGGTAGTTTTCCTATTGCCAGAGAAAGAGAGTGTTGATTCTAAATGTTAGTTTTTAACATGAGAATCTTAAGCATTATATGTCATAACTCTAAAAAATGTTAGGTGTTTCAGAATCTTTCAAAAATATTTATTGTCTTTTTTCTCCTTTATTGTCAAAGTGAAGTACAGAGGGGTTACAATTTCATATATAATGCAGTGAGTACATTTCTTGTCCAACATGTTAACTCCTCCTCCCCTCCACATGCCTACCTCTTCCCTCCTGCTTCCCCTTCCACCCACGAGTTGTATGGTTGGTTTACACCAAATGGTTTTGTGAGTATTGTGTTTGGAGTTGTTTGTATTTTTATCCTTTGTCTATTGATTTTGATATTTACTTTCTCTTCCCTAGCTCTAACACACGTATATACAGTATCCAGGGTGCTCAGATGAGATACAGTGATAGTGGGGGTAAAACCACAGGAAGGGAATACGAGAGAAAATAAAAAGGGTACGGATTCATATCGCATGTTGAAAATAATTACAATAATGATATACCACTTGTTTCCATAACATGGAGCTCATTTCACTTAGCATCATCTTAAGTGTCCATAAGGGCATAGCTATTGGGCTATTATGACTTCGGCTTTGACTAGCCTAAACATGTACTAATTATTCCAAAAACATGTACTAATTATTCCAAGCACCCAGCACCCCTCACGGAGGCACGGGAGGAGGACTGAGCGCCTAGCACACACACAGGAGGACTGAGCACCCAGCACCTCGTGTGGAGGAACGGGAGGAGAACTGAGCGCCCAGCGCCTCCTGTGGATTCATGGGAGGAGGACTGAGCACCCAGGCCCTCGTGTGGGACACAGGACTAACTGCCCAGCACCCACATGAGAAGACTGAGCACCCAGCACTTTGTGTGGAGGCACGGGAGGACTGAGCACCCAGCACCTCGTATGCAGACACCGGGGGAGGACTGAGCACCCAGCACTAACAAAGGAAGACTGAAACCCAGCACCTTGTGTGGAGACGCCAGGGGGGACTGAGCACCCAGCATCTTGTGTGGAGATGCCGGGGGAGGACTGAGCACCCAGCACCCACGCAGGAGGACTCAGTACCCTAACCCTGGGTACGTGTGTGCATGCGGGGGGGAGGCTGGGGTGACCCCGGCGGCGCCATGATCAGGGCCCAGGCTGCAGGCTCAGCTCCACCACGGGCAATGGCTCCGCCTCCTCCTCCTCCTCCTCCTCCTCCTCCTCCTCCTCCTCCTCCTCCTCCTCCTCCCAGCGGAGGACAGGGGGAGGTGCACGGCTGTCCGGCTGTCCGTGTGTCCATCCGCCCATCTCTTTGTCTATCCGTCTGTCTCCCTCTGTGTCTGTCCGTCCATCCATTTGTCCATGTCTCCGTCTGTCTCCAGGTCTGTCTTCCCGTCTGCTCATCTGTCCATCTGTCCTTCCATCCGTCCGTCTGTCTGTCTCCCTGTTTCTCCGTCTGTCTGTCTGACCATCTGCTCAGTGTGTTTGTCCGTCTGTCTCCAGGTCCATCTGTCCATGACTGTCTGTCTCCCTGTGTGTCTCACTGTGTGCTCATCTGTCTGTCCGTCTCCCTCTCTTGTCTATCTGTCTCCATGATGTCCATCTGTCCATCCGTCCATCTGTGTCTTTTTGTCATCTGTCTGTCTCCAGTTCTGTCTGTCTGTCTCCCTGTCCACCTGTCTGTCTGTCCTGCTCATCTGTGTCCCTGTCTGTCTGTCTGTCCATCTGTCTGCTGTGTGTCTGTCTGTCCGTCTCCCTGTCTGTCTGTCTCCATGTCTGTTTGTCCATCTGTCTGCCTGTCTCTTGTCCATGCCTGTTTGTCTGTCTCCAGGTCTGTCCATCTGTCTCCCAGTCTGTCTGTCTGTCTGTTCATCTGTCCGTCCATCTCCCTGTCTCCCTGTCTGTCCGTCCGTCTGTCTTCATGTCTGTCCGTGACTCGATTCCCATCGCTGTCTGTCTGTCACCGCCCAAGCCCCCAGCCCCCCATGTCCCTCTGTCCCTCCATCCGTCCGTCTGTCCATCTTCACCAGTCAACTTGTCGCTGACACAGGGAACGCGGGCGCTCAGGAGCCTGCAGGGCAGAAGGACGGACGGGTGGATGTGGGCTCGAATCCCGGCCTCCCGCATGGCCCACAATGCGTTGCGTTCCCCCCCCCCCACCCTGGGGGCCCCGGGTTCAGATTCCTGCTCACCTCTGACAGCCCCAGCCCAGGCCCAGCGACCCCAGTGCTGCCGAAGCAGCAGGTGCATCATGGCTGGCCCGGCGGGGACCCTTGAAACCTCCGACCGTGTGGGTGTGCACACACTCGGGGAGGAAGGGATGGGAGGGGGAGGGGTCACATGAAGTGGGGAGGGAGGGACACGTGACCCTCAGCTCCTTGCCCCAGCCCTCCCCACACGACTCCACCTGCAAAGGCTCCCCCCCATGTGAGGCCTCTGAGGACACTTGAAATCGCCACCTATCCACCCACAGGCCCAGAATGGTCTTGGGGACACTTGAAACCACCCCCCCACCCAGATCCCCATTCCCCCGGGGACACTTGAAACCGCTGTGGGGACACTCAAAACTGCCCTACATCCACTCACAGGCCCAAGGTTTTCGTGGGGACACTGGATACCGCCCTCCATCGATGCACACGCCGAGGGTTGCCTTGGAGACACTTGAAACCACCCCCTAAAGAACTGCCCCCATCATGGGACACTTGAAACTGACCCTCACCCAGACCCCCTCCCCTTGGGGACACTTGAAACCGCCCTCCATCCACCCACAGGCCCAAGGTGGTCCTGGTTACACTTGAAACCACCCCCCCAAGAGCCCCTCCCCATTGGGATACTAGAAAACACCCTTGGGACACTTGAAACCGCCCTGGGTACACTTGAAACCACCCACCACAGACCCCTCCCCACCCTGGAGACACTTGAAACGAATCGCCCCAGACCCCTTCCCCCGGGAACACTTGAAACCTCCCTCCATCCACCCACAGGCCCAAAATGGTCCTGGGGACACTTGAAACCACCCCCCACCCAGAATCTCTACTCCTGGGGACACCTGAAACCTCCCTGGGGACAGTTGAAACCGCCCTCTGCTCCCCAAACTCCACCGTGTTGCTCCAGGAGCCCTAGGTCAGGGTGCGGGCTTCCCTGGCCCGGATGCACAGGCCCGGTGAGGCCCGGGTTCGAGGCCTGGCAGGGCGTAGGTGTTGTCTGAGCCTCCCAAGACCTCAATGTGGGGGGAGACTCGCCATGGGGCAGGGGTAAACTGAGGCACGGGGCGGTTCCAGGAGCACTCACCGGGGAGTCCTGGGAGACCAGCTGGCCACCATGCTAAAAGAACAGAGCACAGGCCTCAGTCAGCACTGACTGTGGGGCAGGGTGCTGGACCGTGTACTTCTGGGTGATGTGCTTAGTACTCCCACGTGCTGTGTGGAGTACTCCCCAGTGCTGGGCTGAGTACTCCCATTTCACACTAATCCTGAAACCCACCTCTCCCAACCAATACTGGACTGAGTAGTCCAGGGTGCTACAACCAGTACTCCCTGGTGCTGGACTGAGTACTTCCGGGTGCTTCACTGAGTACTCCCATCCCTCCCCGGTGCTGGACTGAGTACTCCCATCCCACACCAATCCGGAACCCCACCCCCTCCTGAACGTTGCTGGACTAAATACTCCCCGCCAGTGCTGGACCGAGTACTCCCGGGTGTTGCACTGAGTACTCCCATGCACAGGGGCAGCTGGTACCGGAAGTTGTGCTTGCTCCACTGCCTCCAGGTCCTGTGTGGCTCCCACCATACCTGCCAGCCCCGGGGGCCGCAGGCAATGCTCACGTTTCACAGGGGGTCAAAGTGTTCTGAAAACTGCCACAGATGAATGGAGGGACACCGCGTGGGGTGGGGGGGCTCAAAACTGCCCTCGGTGGTGCCAGGGATACTTGAAACTGCCCTTGTGGGTCTTGGGGGACACTCAAAACTGCCCTGGATGCTCATTGGGACAGTGGAAACCGCCCTCCATCCACCAAGGTGCTCGTGTGGACACTTGAAACCGCCCTCAGCGGTCTCGGGGACACTTAAAACCGCCCTGGATGGTCCTGGGAAAACTTGAAGCTGCTTTTGGGGATCATGGGGAACCCTTGAAATCGCCCTAGGTGGTGTTGGGGATACCTGAAACTGCCCTCCATGCACCAAAGTGCTCGTGGGGATACTTGAAACCACTCTCGGTGGTCTCGAGGACACAAATCCGCCCTCGGTGTTCTTGGGGACACTTTAAACTGCCCTTGGTGGTCTCTGGGATACTTGAAACCGCCCTGGGTGGTCCAGGGGGTACTGGAAACCACCCTCACCAATTTCACGGGCATAGAGCCAGGCGTCCAGGAAGTGGACGGGGCCAGCGGGGCTCGAGCCGGTGACCAGGGCGTAGGTCTGGGCCCAGAGGCCAGCAAGATCGGGGAGGATGCAGCCCACCTGGAGGCCGGACTGGCACATGTCGGCCAGCACTCATGGTACAGGCCGGTCCTAGGGAGTGGTGGGGCATTAGAAACTCACAATGGCCGAAGGGGGGGACATTAGAAACCGAAAATGGCCAACAGAGGTGGCATTACAAACTGACAATGCCAAAAAGAGGCGTTAGAAACTGACAATGGCGGGATGAGCGGGGAACATTAGAAACCGACAATGGTGCGGAGGGGGCATTGAAACCGGCAGGGGTGGCCCCACCTGGAGTCCGGATCCTGAAGGAATACTGTGTCCCCTGCGGTGCCTGTGGCCCCAGTGCCCATGAGCAGTTCAGGGCCTGGGCCTCGAAGACATAACACACAAGGCCTGGGGAAACGACATGGCGGGGGGGGGTGGAGGGTGGAGGGCCTGTGGGGAGACTTACCCCTGACCCTTCAACCCCACGACCTCTGACCCTTCAACCCCAAAACCCCTGACCCTTCAACCCCATGTCCCCTGACCCGTCAACCCATGACCCCTGACCAGTTCAACCCCATGATTCCTGAACTTTCAACCCAATGACCCCTGAACCTTCAACATATGACCTGTGACCCCTGACCCTCGATCCCACCCCCCCACCCGGAACCTCAGGACCTCACCCGGGTTTGTGAACCCCAGGCCTTTGGTCAGGGGCCTCCTGGCCACAGTGAGTGTAACCTCGAACTCGACTCCCTGGTACCACAGGAGATCCCAGAATTCGCAGCTACATTGTCCGACGGGGACCTTGGAGAGCGGGGGGGTCGGTGCCTTGACATAAACCGGAACACCTGGGAGATCCATTCGTCCATCCATGCCTCAACTTAGCCCCCGGAACACCAGGGAATGTGGGCCAGCCCACCCCTGCCTCAGTTTACCCCACAGCCCCCACCATTGGCCTCCCAGGGTGGGGGCCTGGTGTCTCCGTCGTGCCTCGATTGCCCCAACTGTCCAGCAGTGTGACCGACCCCTTGTTTGGGTTCACAACGATGCACCGGGCCTCTGTGGTGGTGGCCACACAGTGCAAGCTTAGCCTGTGGCTCCTGGAGTCGAAGGTCAGGCCCAGGTCAGGTACAGGGTCAGGGGTCGCAGGGCCCAAGGTTGGGGGGGTCTCAGGGGTCAGGAGGGCGCGGGGAAGCTTCCAGAAGATGGTGTGGGAGTCTCTGGTTGGGTTGGGGGGGTCACGAGGAACAAAGGTGAGAAGTCAGGATCATCCATACAATGGTACTGTGTTCGAATCCTCACTTGGGCTGATGGAGGAACCAGAAAGGAGGTGAGTTACCCGGATGAGCTTCAGCCATGAGGACGAGGAGGAGGAGGAGGAGGAGGAGGAGGAGGAGGAGGAGGAGGAGGAGGGGGAGGAAGATGGAGGCTGCAGACCAGGGGAGGATCAGGGCAGGAGGCGTGGACCTGGAGAGCACTGTGGAGAGAGCAATGGGGATGGGTGGGTGGGTGGGTGGGTGGATGATTGGGTGGATGGGTGGAAGAGTGGGTGGATTGATCGGTGGGGGGGGTGGATGGGTGGGTGGATCTATGGGTGGGTGGATGGGTGGATGGGTGGGTGGATGAATGATGGGTGGGTAGATGGGTGGGTGGATGGTTGGGTGGGTGGGTGGATGGATGGGTGGGTGGGTGGATGGGTGGGTGGATGGATGGGTGGGTGGGTGGATAATTGGGTGGGTGGGTGGGTGGGTGTTTGATGGGTGGGTGGGGGATGGGTGCTTGATCTCATCCCTCTCTCCTTCCCCCTCCCTCTCCTCCCTGGTGGCCCCTGGGGCTTTCACACTCACTGCAGGCCATTGGCACATCGGGTCGGGTGTGGGGCAGCCAGGGTGCCCGTCTTGGTTCTGGGGGTTTGGGCTGTCAGGTGTGGACCCCCGGGTGGGTGTCCTGGGGAGCTTGGGGCGGCTGGGCCCCGACGTTTCTGGGCTCCGGACGGGGAGTGGATGCCGCTTCCCCTTTCTCGCTTCTCCTGGGTGTTTCCTGGCTCCTGAGCATCTCATTCTCCTTTCTCGGGGATGGGGAAGCCAAGGTGGCACCCCGGTGAGGACAGGCCTTGGGGCCTCGGGAGTGCGGGTGCCATGCACAGACAGACAGACAGACAGACCTGAGTCCTCCTTGGGTGGTGGTGCTGGGTGCTGAGTCCTCCTGGGTGGTGGTATTGTGTGCTGAGGCCTCCTGGGTGGTGGTATTGAGTGCTGAGTCCTCCTTGGGTGGTGGTGCTGGGTGCTGAATCCTCCTTGGGTGGTGCTGGGTGCGTCTCCCAGACAGAGAGACACAGTCCAGTCGGAGGAATGGAGGGGCGGACAGAGGGACGGACATGTGGATTGGGAGACGGAAAAGGAGGGACGGGCGGACACACAGACGGAGAGAGGCGCAGACACACAGACAGACGGACAGACAGGACAACATAGAGACAGACAGGGAGACAGACAGACGCACAAGAGATGGACAGACAGATGGACAGGGAGACAGACACATAGACAGACAGATGGATGGACAGATGCAGGGGGCCCTGCACCCCGGGCGCTCTCCTGACCAGCAGGAGAGGCAAGGAGGCGCGCCCCTCCCCGCCGAGGGTGAACCCAGAATAGGTAATAAGCAGCAAGTCGCCCGCACGCAGCCCAACCCAACCTTTATGCCACAGTTAGATGGTCAGTCGACTTGGGCAGAGTTCAAGACCGCTCTCTGTTTATTGGCGCGAACCCCATCTTAAGTATGGGCAATGGCAGCAGGAAGAGGAGGGGTGTAACATACCTAGTCAGGGGCTACGATTGGCGGTCGGAGCTGTCCGTCAAGGGTGGAAGGCCATGGGACCTCCCTAAGGGGCGGCCTGAGTCTATGTCACTACCAGCAGGACCACCCCAGGTTACTGCCTAGAGCTGCCTTCCAGTTCCGGACCCCGAAGGCAGGCGGGGTTAGCCAGGATCCCTCTCCCTGGAGGCGGTGCAACAGTCACACAACTCCAGGGCGTGCACAGTCGGGGCCAGGCGGTGCGCCCCACATCTCCTCCTTTTCTGTTTAATAAGCTGGTGGATGTCCTACTCGAGAAAGCGCCTGTCTTAGGTCGTCCCCCCTGAAGGATCTTACCTGTCATTGGCTGGCCATCCTAGCTCGTCGGGCCACCCTGCCTATGAGGCTTGCCAGCCCCAGCAAAGGAACAAGGCGGGAGGAGAGGGGTCTGTGCTCAAGAGGAGGCCCTGCTATTTCTGCCTCACGCCTGTGCACTCTGGTAGGCTGCACATCCTGGAAGGGGCCATGACCAATTTCATAGGGTTCCCAAATGGCTAAAGGCAGCATAATGCTGCCAAACCACCGTTGACTGGACAGCTCTGGCTCATTGCTTAAGAACTAGGGGAAGCCTATTTGCCCTAGCATGGTCAGGTGTAAATACAGAGGCTATATAAGCACAGAGGCAAATGCAAACACAGGTCATGGGGGTCTCTCCCACGAGGAGGAGAGGGTAGGGGAGCCACCAGCATTCCTTCCAGAGGGACCAGCCAACACAGCAAGCCTGCAGCTCCCAATGAACAGTACCCACACCTTGCTCCCTGTTGATCTTGCTAGCACCTGGCACTGGACCGTACATGGGGGGAATGGAGTGGATCGGGTGAGAGAACAGAAACACTTATTTCCTTGAAGCTTAAGAACATAATGGGAGGGCTGAAAGTGAGGAAGTGGGTGGATGGACCTTGAATAAACATTCAGAACCATCTAGTCCTCCTTTCTGTTACAACCTAAAGCCTGCAAGATCAGAGATCTGTCACACAACTCTCCTCTATCTTATTGGCACCAAAAGGGTCCGAGGACATGTTAGATTGTTGCAGAGCCATAAATGAAGTACTCATTTTCAATACTTGATGCACTTAGGGTACATTTGAAACCCATTTCCCTCTTCTACCTTTACGCTTCTATCTCCCTAACACACCTGAAGCCAAGTTTATCATCCAATTGAGGAGGAAGAGAGCAGAGGAGGAGGAGAGCAGAGGAGAGCAGAGGAGCTCAGAGGAGTGCAGAGGAGAGCATTATTTATTTTTGTTTGTTTTGCTCCCAGCTGGGAGGAGAGCCACAGGCTGAGGATGGTCCTTGCCTGCGGGTCCCCGTGCTGAGCCCCATACAGGTCCCTCACCGCGCCTGCCTGGCACCTACTCTGCCAACTACTTGTGCAGCCGCCAGGACTGAACTTTGGAGGACTTGTCGCTACTCCTCTGGCCAGTTGTCTTGGCAGGAGGTAGAAGGTGGCCAGAGGACCCCCCCTTACCATGCTGGTGAAGAAGCCTGTGGGGAAGGGAGCAGGGTGAAAGGCTGGATCTGAAGAACCCAGCCCTTCCAGGCAGCATTGCACCTGTGCCATGCCCCCGTGCACCACCCTGGCCACCCTCCTCTCCGGGGTGGCCATGATTTCGTGTCTGTAACTTGGGGTGAAAACCAACGACCTTCAGGTGAGGATCCTCACCCTGGAATCTGCTAAAAGGGCACCCTCCGTTCCCCTGCTGCCGGAGAAGGCAGATCAGCTGAAGACCATAGTCAGGTGTGTGAGGCTGGGCCTTGCTCGAGGGGGAGTTGCATGTGGATAGAATTTTGCACAGGTTCAGTCAGTCTACAGGATCCACCCTTACTGGTTATACAGTTGATTTGGGATGTGTGAGCCTCTGTGGTATCTATTTATTCAAGTCCCTTCCTTGGTTTCTCTCCAAGTCTGTGTGGAGGATCTTCCCTCTGTCTTCCTTAAGGATTGCATGTTGCAATGGCAGTAGGGGCTTTGCCCGGCTGTTTAGTTTTGTGGAGTCTGGGCTGTCAGCATTCTCAGTTGTATGGAGAATATTCATTGTAATGCTCACATCTGTTTTTCATTTGATAAGGTTAGGCCTTATCAATAGAGAATGGTAAGCACTCTTAAAAGTGAAATAAGCCCATAGATTTAAAAATTCATTTAACTCGGAATTCTTTTCATATTAAAGGTTTGAAAAATTGGGAAAAAAAAGTTTTCCTTTGTTTTTTTGGAGGGGGAGAGTTAACAGAGGTTGTGTTCAGATATTGATGAATGGAGAATTGAAAGGGATTCCTTTAAAGATGACTTAGACTCCAGTAGGGAGAGGGTAGTTTTTCTGCCAGTGGAGAGATGCAGTAGTTGCAGCCCGAATGTGATAAAGTATGTCTACAACATTGGCTGTTATTGATAGGACACACATTGCCATGAGCTGCATTGTTAGTGCCGGAGTTTTGCCTTGGCTGTGCAGGGAGAGGGTGTGTTAGGTCCTCTCCCTGAGGGCTATATGCAGATGTCCCCACCTAATTAAGTCTCCACCCAGTTACCTGGGTAACCTGCAGACCTGGAGGCAGTTACCTTTCCCTGAGGTCACCTCATAATCCACCTGGCCACACCCCTTGCCCCTGCCCTAGATAAAGCAGGGCTGGGTGGGGGTCGCGCTCTCTCTCTCTCCCCCCCCTCTCTCTCCCTTCTCTCTGGCCATGGATCATCTTGGCCACAGGCCAGCAGTTTGGTAATAAACTTTTCTCTCCTTCCTGAATACCGCGTGGCGTTCTCCTTTACCGGCTACTACTTTAAAAACCTAACAGGGTGGTGATAGTTGAATAATGAAGAAAGGTATTACCCAAATCTTTCAATCTATGTCAATGTTAAATTGATTTTTAAATTAAAAACAAAATTATGTCTTGAGTACTGTTAGCATTGGCTAAGATCCATGCACTTACATAAATGCTGTTTGTGCAGGCTATCAAACATTATTAAGAGCCACAGAGGAAGAGTCCCTGAAGAACTCACAGAACTGGGATACTACTGCTAGCTCTTAATATATCTTCTTTTCCTACAGGAATCCTACGAACACATGGCTAAATGGAGAATCACAAGAGAAACACCTTCTGAGTGCAACTGTCCAGCAGGTAAGAAATGAAACTTAACTAGGTTCCATCTAGAGGAGAGCATTTGCAAACAAAAGATCATATGCCTGTCAGGTCTACCTGTAACAGTAACAGAGAAAGAATGCAGACCCAACTTGCTTTAAGAAAATCAACATGTCTCCCTTTGACAGATGGTGAGTAAAGCCACAAATATTATTTTAAGCAGCATACCAGTGTCTGTGAGGGGAAAAAAAAGAGCTAATCACCATGAAAAATATTGGCAAGGGGATATACAAATTTCTTAGTATCCCGGATTGAAAAGTCATCTTCAATTTTATTAAATAACTTCAGTGTTCGTGGTGAACCTGGTCTGAATAGCTGTGAAGCCCTGGTGTCTAATGTTATATTAGTGCAGAGTTTTTTGTGGTTATTATATTCGCAAGTGATCTGACCTGTAGGTAAAAATGAAGACTAAAGGAAATTAGTTCTTTATTTTGTTCTCAGTACCTTGCCAGAAATATTCTTCCATGTTGTCCATTTTTCTGTGTAGTTATAAGAAACCATAGTGACAGTGTGTATTAGAAGGATAGAGACGAAAGGGTAGTGAATGAGCACCCCCACTCCCCACCCCCGAATCATTAAATCTTCATTCAGAGTCTTCTGAGCCTTGGTTGTTGTCTGTAGACCTAACAATTTAAAAGCTCTTGGAATATGGCCAGGGGAAGGCATTTAGTGGATCCAATGTTATATAAGGCATCAAAACTCCCATGAATCTCAAGAAGTTCTTTAGATAAACATGGTGAATGTATTTATGAACATTCTAGTTTCTTTCATCCTTATGCATGGAAAATGAGTCTTTTTCTCTCATATGGAAGAGCTCATTTCAATGTAGTCATGTGCTTCATAATGACACTTCAACCCAAGACAGGTCACAAATATAACAGTGGACCCCTAAGATTGTGTAACCTAGTGATGTCATAGCCAGCTTAGTTTGTGTGAGTGAGCTGTGTGATGTTTGCTCAGCAGTGGGATGGCAACAGCACAGCCCTTAGAACACGCCCCAGTTATGATTAAGCTGCAGGTGACTGTGAAAAACTTTGCGGCTGCTGTTCACTGCTGGCTCACGCCTGTAATCCTGGCTACTCAGTAGGTGGGGATCTGAGAATTGCAGTTCAAAGCCAGCCTAGTCAGCAAAGTCTATGAGACTCTTATCTCCAACAAACTAAGAAAAAGCTGGAAAAGGCACTGTGGCTCAAGTGGTAGAACGCTAGCCTTGAGCACAGAGAGGCTCAGGGATAGCACCCAAGACCCTGAGTCCAAGCCCCGGGACTGGGGATAAAAAGGACTACTGCCTGTAATTTCTTATAGTTTGCGGTTGGTTTTTGTCTCATGATAACTAGTTCAGGCACAGTTTAGACTTTTCAATTTTCAGGTTATACAGCATAAAAGCTTTTAGTATTTGTATTTAGTATTTGTATTTGACCATCTTTGAGATATATTATTTTTTCAGTGAAGGCTTTTGATGAGAAGACAAAGCGTGGATGTTTGACATTGTGTGTTTCATCCTGAGTAGTTGAGAAAGACCTCAGAAGTAAGATATTCAAGGGAAGAACTTTTCCAGGACAGGAATGAAATCACAGCTGCCCCTGCCCCATAGAGATGATGTTAATTTCCCCGACAGTGGGTAGGGTAGGTATAGGACTTCACAAATCACACCTGGCAGGAAAGAGCATCTTTTGAATATACAAAAAAATCCAGTACACGGGCTGTGTGTATGTGGGGAGCTTAAATTTAATTTGGAAGATTCATAACAAACTTGGTAAAATGTTGAAAAGTGACCACACTGAGTTCTATTTCCAGAGGAGATACTATTGTTTTTATGATGCTTCATGTAGGCCAGTGATTGAACTCTTGTCATCTGGGAGAAAGCTATTATCCTTAAGAGTTTGCTGTATATTCCCTGGGATGATTATTACAGACTTTGTTTTTCCATCTTGCTTTTTTTGGGGTCAGTCCTGGGCCTTGGACTCAGGGCCTGAGCACTGTCCCTGGCTTCTTCCTGCTCAATGCTAGAACTCTGCCACCTGAGCCACAGCGCCCCTTCTGGCCGTTTTCCATATATGTGGTGCTGGGGAATCGAACAGAGAGCTTCTTGCCACTAGGCCATATTCCCAGCCCTGTTTTTCCATCTTAATGTGATAAATGAATAATAAACAGCAATTCTCTTGGGTTGTTGTTTATTGGTTGCTCTATCACCTGCTTTCCTTCTTGCCACCACTAGAACTCTGCATTACATCAGTTTTTACCTGGCTCCTTGGGAGGGAACTCTGAAGGGGCACATTCAAACACACAGAACCAGATGGGGTTTTTGGTGAGTTACAGAAATAAACTCAGTTCTGCTTGTCCAATAACAAGACATCACCCAAACGCAGGCTTTGTGTTAAAAGATTCTGGAGAAAACCAGCTGATGCAGGATTATCTTAGGGAATGAGCTGGCTGGCCAAAAGGGCTTAGAAAGAAGATATGGCACTTCCCACCTGATTTGGCTGGAACCTCTGTTTGCCATGTGTGACTAAGACTTGTCACCCAGACATCTTTTTGCAGGACAGAGTGAGACAAGTGTGACCTCAACTCAGTTCCTGTGGACACATGCCCATCCATTGAAGTTGACACTCTTGATGACAGGCTGAGTCTCAGAGCCAAGGGTCGGTAGCAAAGAAGCAAATTTGTGTTGTTTGTACTCACTGATGGCTTCTGCTAGAACTCAGGTCTTACTGGGGTTTTCCCAGGTAGCCTCTGTGGGAAGGCTTTGAGGACGATTTATTGAATGGCTTCTCACAGTAGGAGAGGCTCTTTGTGATTTACTTTCTATAACTAGGAGAGTTTTAAGTGCTAGCAATCTTAGGATTTGTCCCCTGGGCAGAGGGACTCCAGAGCTAGAAGCCTCATAAGGAATCCAGAATGAGCTGGATATGTCTAGACTGCAATCTTAGATCTGATACTAAATAATGGTGTGACTGTGATCAAATGAATGCACTTCATTTTTTCACCAGGAAAAAAAAAGACTAGAAATTCCTTCTCCATTGTACGATTTATGTAAATTGTTTGGCATATTAGTGTTTAGAGCTTAAATAATACTTCTGTTTTTTTTGTGTTGGTTTTTTTTTGTAAGTTTCTCAGAAAGACTAGGCAAATTCTCTTACCACTAAAGCTGCACCCACAGTTCATTAGTCTTTTTCTTACATTCCTTCCTCTGCTCCACAGAGGAACAAGTGGGAAATGTTGCAAAAGTTGCTCAGAACCTAAAGCTAATGTACATGGCGGTTAGTTAAACATCTGTAGGTCATTTATAAAGATAATCTTGCCTGTCAGTATCTCTTGGTGTTGTAGCAGTGGAATTTGGGTTTTTCATGATACCTAGTTTTGTCTCCAAAGTGTTCACCAAAATGACAGGGGAAACAAACCATTTAGACCGAAGCATACCGGGTAGAAAGACTTGGATTTATTGGGCATGGACTTAGTAAAGAGTGTCTTTACAGCTTCAATATGAGATGTTTACCAAAATGAGTGTCTTCTCCATCTGACTCGTAGACCTATTCAAATCAGATTTATTTATACAGTGATATTTATAACATAAAATTGGACAGTCATTATTATATCATCTTTGTCCTCAGTAGAAAGGCATATTTACCTTTTTTGTAAGATCAAGAGACGCTCTAGAAAACCAAAAGAAAATTTTCTTTTAAGAACCCCAAATAATTCATCAAAGCTATGTTTAGCAGACTTGCGTTAGCAATGGCAGAGACAAGGAAATAACAGCTGCTATTTGTGGCTTGATCCCTGTCATACCTGACTGTCTCTAAGAGAGTAACTTGGCTCATCACTATGGCTACAGAATTCTACTTCAGGTTGTGTTCTTTGGATCTTCCATGAAGTATGCATAAAGCAGGCATATTTACAGAAAGGTTTCTCTGTCCAGCCAATGAAGAACGATGGGAATGGATACACCATTCAAGTGATAAGAACTCATTCATCAGTACCATTGGCCTCCTCAGCCTATTAGGTGTTGAAAAGATATGTCCCAGCCATCCCAGAGGACCATGCAGAGATCATCACAGACAGGAGAAGAAGGTTCAAAAGGAGGTTTATTAGTGGGGCCATAGTTCCCATGGGAGAGGGAGCTACATGGTGTCTGCACCTTATCCAGGTGGCAGCTTCTCTCTCTGGGGGTAAAGGGGAAGTAGATAGGTAGTGAGTAGGAGTGGCTCATTAGGTATGGGTGGATCTGGGGGCTAGTGGGAGGAGCTGAGGACCTGAGGCTAAGGAAATGCAAACAGGTATAAGAACCTCTGTGGTGTCATCCATGAAGAATAGGAAATGAAGAAAGCCACCTTGGCTTTTTCATTCACATGTTACACAATCTTGTGCAAATCATTTCCACATATGGCTTTTTACAAACTGGTCATATCATTGTACGTAAGAACTGGGCAATAACGACTTAGCATCTTAGTCAATTCTCTACCTAGCATAAATTCTAAACAGTACCAGATTTTGGGATTTTTTTTGGGGGGGGGGGCAAATGAGGCAGACTTGCCCTGCATCCTCATGGAGTTTCTAGTTCCATGAAGATGACACCAAATGTTAATTTGAAAAGGACTTTCCATGTGGGATAAGCAAAATCAAGAGGAGTACATTTTGGAGCTTATAACCTAAATCTATGAAATGTTTACAATATGGGAAGTTGTTTAAATGGTTTGGTGGTAGAGAAAGAAAACTATACTTATGTTTCAGAAATTCATAATAGAAGAAAATATGGCTCCTGAGAAAATCTGTAGGAATGGATACAAAGTTTGTTGGTTGCCTTTTGAATTTCTAAGAATTGATGGATAGGTAGATAAAGGTACACTGGTAGCTGATCTGCTGATATTCCAAATGAAAGAAACATGATATTTTTTTTCTTGGTCATGGGGCTTGAACTCTGGGCCTGGGCTCTGTCCCTGTGCTCTTCAGCTCTACTCCCTGATCCACTTTCTAAACATGATTTTTAATATAGAATGGACAGCCTGTTCTATATGATGGTAGTCTACTCTATTCTATGAATAGTGAGAATAAAGTTGAGAACTTCTTGTGTGGAGTGTTTAACAGCTACAGGTAAAAAGTGAGACTAGAAGCCATCTGGTGGTGGCTCAGTTATAATTCTAGCTTCTTAGGAGATTGCAATCTGAAGGTTGGGATTCAAAGCCAGCCTAGGCAGGAACTTCCATGAGTCTCTCACCTTCAATAGCCACCAAAAAGCCAAAGTAGAGCTGTGGCTCAAGTGATAGAAAGCCAGCCTTGAGCGAAAAAGTTAAGGGGCAATGCCCAGGCCCTGAGGTCAAGCCCTAGTATGAGCATACACAGAAAGTAGATACTTCTTAAGGTATCCTCTATACTTATGAAATAACTATTTACAAAGTGGGAGTAAATGCCAACAAGCGCAAGTACCCCTCATTCCCAAGTGGGAGCAGTACAGATCCTGGTGATGGATTGAGGACGCCCCAGTATGGTGATGGACGTAAATGTTCATGCTTGCTTTGAGATAGAGCACTCTTCCCCCTGGTGTCAGAGCCTTTGTGTTCCTTTGCTAATCCAGTTGACTTGAGCATATAAAACTCCATGTCTTGCTGTATACATTTTCAATGATACAGAGAACAGAAACAGTTTTACCTTAAGAAACTTGAATAAGCAACTTGAGATGGTGAATGTTATGGAAATGAAAATGGCAGATATTCTCCACTTCCTGTGACACAGAACAGGGCACAGTGATGAGGGTGCCCCCACGAATATCCCCAGTAAGTCTTTCTCAGGCCTACTGAATCCAAAAGGCTGGACATGACATGCTCAGTGACTTTTCTGCTGAGAGTGGACAAGGACAAGTTGCCTTTTGAAGGGGTGTTCTTGTTTCTTCTCTTTTGTCTGCCTTGTTTACAAATGAAGAAGCTAATTCTTCCAATTCTTGCTCTGTGATGCTTGGCTTGGAACTTGAGGCCTTTTCCTTGCTTCATTTAAACCACTCCTCCAGTTCCTTTTTTTTTTTGGCTTTTGAGTTATCTTTGGATAGTCTTTTGGGCTGGCCAGCCCTCCCCTTCCTCTATCTCTTCCACCTTTCTCCCTTTTCCTCTGCCCTTTTCACTCTTCTTCCCCTTTAACTCCTCCTCCCCTCCCTCCCCTGCTTTTCATTTGATCAGGTGGTCTCAAGACTGTGCTCCTCCCTACCTCTGTTCCCCAGTATCTGGGAAACAGAAGTGTGCCACGATGTCCGGCTTCCTTTCCCTTTCTCACTGTAGTAATTCCGTTGGTAATTATGTAAAAGGATACCAATACTACATGGAGTTTCAATTCACTGTAGCTTATTCGATGTGTAGGAGCAAGCATTCTTTCAAGGCCACAGTCTGCTCTGCTTCTGATTGCTTTGTAAGGCTGTAAAATCAACTCTGTGACATGACCCAAATGGAAGCCATCCAAGACCTATCATGAAAAACTGCTTGGGTGCCCTCCTTACCACGTTAGAGACTCTCTGGGGTGGTTTGGTGGAAGTGGAGAATGTGAAAACTGTTTATGGATGACTGAGCTGCAGGCTGAAACCTGAAACCCAGGATATGACTGGCTACACCTAGAAGCATTGCTACCTAACCTGGCTTGCCAAGATGGGTGAAGTTTGGTGGGGTGGTTTAAAGTGCCATGGAATTTCACAATGCCCCCATCCCTCCCCAATTTGTGTTAACAATGGTGATTCTTACGTGGAGATAGGAGGAACTGAGCTAAATAGGAGTTCACTGCTCCACCAGTTTCTTCCCAATTGAATTGCGAGCTATCCCTTGTCTTCTTTGGTGATGGACAAAATCAGTAGAGAAAGCAAATAGTTTCTCCAACCCATCAGCTCTAAGATACCTGAAATGCAGTCAATGTTGCACTTGTGTATAATAGATACAGCCACAGCCATGAACTTTGGGCTAGTATTCCAACAGCTAGAATAAGTGGAATTAATACTGTCATTCAACTTACTGTGGAACTTCTTCCCCTCAAAATTTGGAATTTCTATGAGTACAGGATAATTTGGAATTGCGATGACACTTCTGACGTCATTGCCTCCAGAGATGTCACTGCCTCTTCAGTTGAAGGCCTTATTCTCTTCATGAATGGTAGTTGAAATGTATTCATTTCCCTTCATAATGTGTTCCTTACATTGATCACTAGATTCATGCAGTTTTTGTTATAAGGGCATACTTATAGGCTTTGACACCTAAAATGTAAAAAAAAATTATAATTTCAATTTATAGGCGTTCTGTTCTTCGTTATGGACATGAAGCTTTAATTCTTGTATTTAAAATATATTCACACGTTATAAAATACAATGATCATATTTACTCTAATTGAGTTAATTGTATCAAGCTCTGGCTTGTACATTATGGTATAACTGGGAGTCAGAATATATGTCTAGATAGTCTTCTTTGTTATCGGTTCCTCTCGCCTCTTCTCCCACTTTTCTCACCTCTTTTCCTCCTCTTCCTTCTCCCTTTTCTTCCCAAAGAGCTCAGTGTTCCTCACTGAACGTGAGGAACCTATTCCTTAATCTGTTCGCACTAGGAAGTTGGGGAAATGCACAATGTAACCCACTGTGATATCATACATCACAAACATCAACATCTCTCACCCCATCCGTCTGCCTTAAAGTCTGAGATTTTTTTAAGCCTTTAAGTCATCCCAGTTTTTGACATGTTTCTGTGCATTTTTTCATTTTTCTTTGTGCTTTTATACTTTTTGTTGCCAGCACCAGGGCTTGTACTCAGGTCCTGAGTGCTATCCCTTAGCCTTTGCACTCAAGGATAGTGGTCTACCACTTGAACCACAGCTCTGTTTCCTGATTTTTTGGTGATTAATTGTAGATAAGAGACTTTCTGGTGCATGCTTTCTTTGAACCTTGATTCTCAGAAATCATTCTCTTGAGGATTACAGACATGAGCCACTGGCACCTTGCTCCTTTGAGCTTTTATTCTTCACACATACGCACATAGAGTCTTGTCAACAAGTTGCTGCTGCCATTAACTTTTTAATATAGTTATTGTTAACACTAGAGTTTTGTTGAGCAGTTAATGTTTAGCTGGCCAAATAGTATCTGCAACATAACTTTCCCCCAAATTACAATGTCCCTTAGTATCTGAAGTGGGTTGGCTCTACAACCCATGTGGCTAATGAAGTTCTTTTGATATAAAACAGTATAATACTTGCATATAAACTACAAACATCCTTCATATACTTTGTCTTCTCTAGATTGCTTACAGTAAGTAATATAATTGAAATAATGTGTAGCTAGATTTTATAACATGTTATAGGGCATTATGACAAGAAAACAGTGTGAATGTGTTTTAGTACAGATGCACTGCTTTTCCCTTAAAGATGTACAATCTGTAATTGGTTGAATTTGCATATGCAGAGTATTTTTTTGTGCATTATTTATAGAAACTATGGTGTAAGAAAGTTGGTCTTTGGTAAAATGATGATGGTTCTATGTTGAAACTGAAATGGACACCATGAGGAGACTGTGAGTTTTGTGTCTGCATTTAAATGACAGGCAAGATCTTGAGAAATTACTAATATTGTAGGCAATATTGACTGAGAAATCCAATGCATTTCACAGAGAGAGTGTAAATCTGGCCACATTGTAACGAGTACAACAGAAGGAAAATTGAAAGACTAACTTGTTCCCATTGAAATGAATGTCCACTGTCATCAGGTGTTTGAGCAGGGAGTTGTGGATAGCTCTTTGGCCAAGCAAAGCACATTTTATACGTGTCTGGTAGGACATGCAATAGAATGACACAGCAGCTCTACAAGCTATTGAGCTTTGGTGAGTGATTGTTTTCCCTTCCATATATCGTTTCAAACTATGGGCTTCAAGGAAGTCTGCAACATAAAAATGACTTTTTGTTTTGACAGACCTGGGGCTTGAACTCAGGGCCTGGGCACTGAGCTTTTGCTCAAGGCTGGCACTCAGCTCTACTCTGAACTATCTGTTGGTTGGAGCTAAGTGTCTTGTGGACTTTTCCTGCCCAGGCTTGCTTTGAACTGTGATCCTCAGATCTCATTTCTGAGTAGCTAGCATTGTAGGCATAGGCCACCAGTACCTGACTTCCTGACTTTTTCTCCTCTGTCCTTTGTCCTCCTCCTCAGGCCCCCTTCCTTCCTTCCTCCTCCTTTTTTCATCTTTCTTCTTTTTTCCCCTTTTCTTCATTGCTTTGCTTTCTGAGAGAAGTCAATGATCAGCCAACCATGAAATGGGAAAGTGGACCAAATAAGGCTGGATAATTTATTTGAGCCAAACAGAGGTATTATAATCTATTAAAAATATTTAGCCAAACACACTGTATCTGTGACTTTATCTCCTAACCCTGCAGACTGTCTGGTAGTTGCCCAGGACCTGAGGCAGGAAGGCGGACCCGTGTGCCTGAACTTTCCAGTCATGTCTTTGCAACTGGTAGTTTTTAATAAAAGAAAAACTCTAACATTGTGAAATTACATCAGTGAAGAAACCATAGCTTTTTATGTTCTTGTATATGCTTTTCTTCTGTGCAACGTTATTCAATGCCCTAAATTTCAGCTAATTTTGAAATATTTTCTTGAATATTGAGATTAGTCTGGAAATCAGGCTAGGAATAAATGAAGTGCTGGTGTGGTAATAAAATTTATGTTACCATTTTATGAATATGAAAATGTCTAATTGTTATAACACAAGGTATCTTTGGATTAAGAAGTCTAGGACATTTTATTCTTTTACACCTTTTTTTTAAAGCAGGAAAACCTTTGCTTCTACCATCAGTCTTGAAGCAGAAATCCCAGAAAAGAGAATTTTATAATCAGTCACAAAGAATTCCTACACGCTTCATGTATCCCTTCCTCATCATTTCCCATTTCTTAGGAGTCTCCACATTGTTTAATTGTAATCATGTGCAACTAGCATTTTAAAGCTTCACACTGCTTTCACATTTATGGGATATGATGAGAAGATTAAGAATGGTTGAAACTTAAGAATAAATACAGGAAACTTAAGAGTAGATGTATAAATGCGACTCCACCAGGCTTTCATGGAGCACACATTACCTCAGTGGGCTTCATGTTGTGGCCATCCATATATAGAAGAACAAACTAGAAGGTGCACTGTCCCAAACAACCCTCATTCTAGTCAGGCCCCTCTCCTGTACTCTGCTTTGCAATTCTGTAGCAGGAATCTAAACTCTGGTTTCCTTCCATTGCATTGGTGTTGTTTGACCTGACTTTCCCTCAGCTTGGAACTTACGCATATGGGACTCAGGTGGCAGGGCCCTGCCTTTCCAGGGCCTGCACTTAGTATTCAATCTATTGTGGAGCAGAGGGATGTTCATGACCCATAGCAAAACTCCTCCCACGTCCCATAAAGTGACATGTTGTTTCTATTAAGGGATCATTTTCTTAAGTGAAATCATGACCAGTTATGATGGCATGGAAGTATACAGAGGCCAAGTGATATGTGATACTTTAATTACCGAAGAAGTATCTATTACGATTCCATAATGGTTCAAAGAAGAATTTTAAGACTGAAACATTGGTTTTTTTGTTTGTTTAGTTCAGAAGTAATTGAAATGGAATATGTAAATAGAGTCAAAGTGGACTTTTCCAAGTGAGAAAGAGAAGTCAATTGCACTTCGAAAGAAACTATATGACTATAGCAAGAAAGACATCGCCAATTAACAAATATTTATTTTCCTTTGCTATTCTCTGCTATTTATCCTGTTACATAGTAGTGGAATGAATTAGGAAGAGAGTGATGTAGAGTGCATGGTTTTCCATTGCAACACAAACTGTATCTATCTATCTATCTATCTATCTATCTATCTATCTATCTATCTATCTACCTATATTTTTGCTGTTCCCGGGGTTTGAACTCAGGCTTGGACACAGTTCCTGAGCTTTTTTTGCTTAAGGCTAGCACTCTGTCACTTGAGCAATAGCTCCACTTCCAGCTTTTTGGTGGTTAATTGAAGAGAAGAGTCTCACAGATTTTTCCTGCCCAGGCTGGCTTAGAACCTCAATCCTCAGATCTCAGCCTCCTGAATAGCTAGGATTACTGGCTACAGCCACTGGCTTCCAGCTTACTTTCCCTATAGTCTTAAACTATGTAGGAATCAACTCTTTGGTAAGCTTTTTTTCATTTTTATGTTTATATTAGTAATGATTATTTTGTCTCCATTTTCCTATCTTATGATTATTTAATTAGAAGGCAATTGTTTATTTTTTATTTGATTAGTTATTTAAAAGACAGGTCTTTGGGGCTTTATATAATAGGATCCAAAGGTAGCACTAATGTCTGTGAACCTTAAAATTATACTATCCCTTTTTTGATGACCAAAGCTCATTAGAAACTGGAGCCTGTGGCTCAGGCCTGTAATCCCAGATCCTCATGAGATTGGAGGATTGTGCTTTGAAACCCGCCCTGGGCAGGGAAATCCATGACATCCATCCTCCATGAACCACCAAAGTACCAGAAATGGTGCTATTTCTCAAGGGGTAGCATGCCAGCATGGAGTGACAAAGCCCAGTCTCTGAGTTCAATTTTCAGTGCTGGCTCAAAAACCAAAACCCCACCAAAACACAAATGACCTGAAAGACTCTAGTCCCTGTGCGTAGGAACTAATAATTTGTCCTACTACTGTGAACGGAAGAGCTTCTGAGTTCTTACAAAAACTATCTTTAAGTATTTGTGCAAAGGAGTTGCCATTTGACAAAGCAGTTTATGAATATGGCAGATCTTAACCCACCTCACCCCTTTCAACATTCTTGCCCCTCCTTCCTCTGCCCACCCTTTCCATTTTCTTACTTTTGTAGTATGTACAATGAATTCTTGACTACATTCCCCCCCTTCCCCTTCATTTGTCTCCCGCTCTCCCCTTGCCCCCACTTGATGAGCTGCTGTTTTTCACCCTTATGCTTTGGGAAGTAATCATAAGCACCACCCCCCTACCCCAGTTCTTCCTCAGAACTTTCTAGATTCCTAAGGGTGGTCATTGTAAATGTATAACACAAGAATAAATAGAATAGCAAGATATGAGAGAGTTGAAGACATGCTTTAATCATTAGACTTTGTGATTCGAATAAACAACTGTGGTTGAATAAAGACACTGCACATTCCTGTTGGATATTTCTCATAGAGTGAACACAATGCTGTCCCAACTCTTTTACTCTATTTAAGTTTTTGGCTCATCACTGGTATTTGTTTCATTATGTAACAAAAATATCGCGTGTCTCTTGTTTGCAAAGGCTGCAGAGGAGGGAATGCTTATTCTATGTGTAGAGAGAGAAGGAAGGCTGGAGAGATGTTTGTGCTTGTGCAGAAGCCATTTTTTTTTAATAAACGCAGGATAGGTTGTCCACCTCCCAAATTTTGCACTACTCTTTTCGCTGTCCTAGCTTTGACTTATTTTGTTGTATGTTCTCGTTTGGTTATTTCCTTGAACATCCCATCTAATTTCCATCTTATTCATTTTTGTGTTGCAGCTTCTGACAACTGTCTTAAGTCCACACTTCTCTAGATTTTTATACCTAGCAGCCATTTGGCTTCTACTTTTCCTGGTCTCTCTCTTCCTCTCTCACTACCTGTGCCTAATGTTGAGGTTATAGTATCCAAAATAGCTCAGGCCTCAGCCACCTTGGTGTGTTCATGCTATCTGTCCCTTCCTGCCTCAGTGTCTGTACCTTTTGCCTGGTTTCACTCAGATTATGGCCAGAGAATGGCTGAAGTAAATAACAGGAAGGAAGAAAGGAAATGTATGGTGATTAGCAGTTCTTTGAGGGAAATGTTTACCTTTATTCACAAACAGTGTATGTGTTGGTAGTTTTCCTATTGCCAGAGAAAGAGAGTGTTGATTCTAAATGTTAGTTTTTAACATGAGAATCTTAAGCATTATATGTCATAACTCTAAAAAATGTTAGGTGTTTCAGAATCTTTCAAAAATATTTATTGTCTTTTTTCTCCTTTGTTGTCAAAGTGAAGTACAGAGGGGTTACAATTTCATATATAATGCAGTGAGTACATTTCTTGTCCAACATGTTAACTCCTCCTCCCATTCACATGCCTACCTCTTCCCTCCTGCTTCCCCTTCCACCCACGAGTTGTATGGTTGGTTTACACCAAATGGTTTTGTGAGTATTGTGTTTGGAGTTGTTTGTATTTTTATCTTTGTCTATTGATTTTGATATTTACTTTCTCTTCCCTAGCTCTAATACACGTATATACAGTATCCAGGGTGCTCAGATGAGATACAGTGATAGTGGGGGTAAAACCACAGGAAGGGAATACGAGAGAAAATAAAAAGGGTACGGATTCATATCGCATGTTGAAAATAATTACAATAATGATATACCACTTGTTTCCATAACATGGAGCTCATTTCACTTAGCATCATCTTAAGTGTCCATAAGGGCATAGCTATTGGGCTATTATGACTTCGGCTTTGACTAGCCTAAACATGTACTAATTATTCCAAAAACATGTACTAATTATTCCAAGCACCCAGCACCCCTCACGGAGGCACGGGAGGAGGACTGAGCGCCTAGCACACACACAGGAGGACTGAGCACCCAGCACCTCGTGTGGAGGAACGGGAGGATAACTGAGCGCCCAGCGCCTCCTGTGGATTCATGGGAGGAGGACTGAGCACCCAGGCCCTCGTGTGGGACACAGGACTAACTGCCCAGCACCCACATGAGAAGACTGAGCACCCAGCACTTTGTGTGGAGGCACGGGAGGACTGAGCACCCAGCACCTCGTATGCAGACACCGGGGGAGGACTGAGCACCCAGCACTAACAAAGGAAGACTGAAACCCAGCACCTTGTGTGGAGACGCCAGGGGGGACTGAGCACCCAGCATCTTGTGTGGAGATGCCGGGGGAGGACTGAGCACCCAGCACCCACGCAGGAGGACTCAGTACCCTAACCCTGGGTACGTGTGTGCATGCGGGGGGGAGGCTGGGGTGACCCCGGCGGCGCCATGATCAGGGCCCAGGCTGCAGGCTCAGCTCCACCACGGGCAATGGCTCCGCCTCCTCCTCCTCCTCCTCCTCCTCCTCCTCCTCCTCCTCCTCCTCCTCCTCCTCCTCCTCCTCCTCCCAGCGGAGGACAGGGGGAGGTGCACTGCTGTCCGGCTGTCCGTGTGTCCATCCGCCCATCTCTTTGTCTATCCGTCTGTCTCCCTCTGTGTCTGTCCGTCCATCCATTTGTCCATGTTTCCGTCTGTCTCCAGGTCTGTCTGCCTGTCTGCTCATCTGTCCATCTGTCCATCCATCCGTCCGTCTGTCTGTCTCCCTGTTTCTACGTCTGTCTGTCTGACCATCTGCTCAGTGTGTTTGTCCGTCTGTCTCCAGGTCCATCTGTCCATGACTGTCTCCCTGTGTGTCTCACTGTGTGCTCATCTGTCTGTCCGTCTCCCTCTCTTGTCTATCTGTCTCCATGATGTCCATCTGTCCATCCGTCCATCTGTGTCTTTTTGTCATCTGTCTGTCTCCAGTTCTGTCTGTCTGTCTCCCTGTCCACCTGTCTGTCTGTCCTGCTCATCTGTGTCCCTGTCTGTCTGTCTGTCCATCTGTCTGCTGTGTGTCTGTCTGTCCGTCTCCCTGTCTGTCTGTCTCCATGTCTGTTTGTCCATCTGTCTGCCTGTCTCTTGTCCATGCCTGTTTGTCTGTCTCCAGGTCTGTCCATCTGTCTCCCAGTCTGTCTGTCTGTCTGTTCATCTGTCCGTCCATCTCCCTGTCTCCCTGTCTGTCCGTCCGTCTGTCTTCATGTCTGTCCGTGACTCGATTCCCATCGCTGTCTGTCTGTCACCGCCCAAGCCCCCAGCCCCCCATGTCCCTCTGTCCCTCCGTCCGTCCGTCTGTCCATCTTCACCAGTCAACTTGTCGCTGACACAGGGAACGCGGGCGCTCAGGAGCCTGCAGGGCAGAAGGACGGACGGGTGGATGTGGGCTCGAATCCCGGCCTCCCGCATGGCCCACAATGCGTTGAGTTCCCCCCCCACCCTGGGGGCCCCTGGTTCAGATTCCTGCTCACCTCTGACAGCCCCAGCCCAGGCCCAGCGACCCCAGTGCTGCCGAAGCAGCAGGTGCATCATGGCTGGCCCGGCGGGGACCCTTGAAACCTCCGACCGTGTGGGTGTGCACACACTCGGGGAGGAAGGGATGGGAGGGGGAGGGGTCACATGAAGTGGGGAGGGAGGGACACGTGACCCTCAGCTCCTTGCCCCAGCCCTCCCCACACGACTCCACCTGCAAAGGCTCCCCCCCATGTGAGGCCTCTGAGGACACTTGAAATCGCCACCTATCCACCCACAGGCCCAGAATGGTCTTGGGGACACTTGAAACCACCCCCCCACCCAGATCCCCATTCCCCCGGGGACACTTGAAACCGCTGTGGGGACACTCAAAACTGCCCTACATCCACTCACAGGCCCAAGGTTTTCGTGGGGACACTGGATACCGCCCTCCATCGATGCACACGCCGAGGGTTGCCTTGGAGACACTTGAAACCACCCCCTAAAGAACTGCCCCCATCATGGGACACTTGAAACTGACCCTCACCCAGACCCCCTCCCCTTGGGGACACTTGAAACCGCCCTCCATCCACCCACAGGCCCAGGGTTGCCTTGGCGACGCTTAAAACCGCCCCCTACAGAACCACTCCAACACGGGGACACTTGAAACTGCCCTCCATCCACCCACAGGCCCAAGGTGGTCCTGGTTACACTTGAAACCACCCCCCCCAAGAGCCCCTCCCCATTGGGATACTAGAAAACACCCTTGGGACACTTGAAACCGCCCTGGGTACACTTGAAACCACCCACCACAGACCCCTGCCCACCCTGGAGACACTTGAAACGAATCGCCCCAGACCCCTTCCCCCGGGAACACTTGAAACCGCCCTCCATCCACCCACAGGCCCAAAATGGTCCTGGGGACACTTGAAACCACCCCCCACCCAGAATCTCTACTCCTGGGGACACCTGAAACCTCCCTGGGGACAGTTGAAACCGCCCTCTGCTCCCCAAACTCCACCGTGTTGCTCCAGGAGCCCTAGGTCAGGGTGCGGGCTTCCCTGGCCCGGATGCACAGGCCCGGTGAGGCCCGGGTTCGAGGCCTGGCAGGGCGTAGGTGTTGTCTGAGCCTCCCAAGACCTCAATGTGGGGGGAGACTCGCCATGGGGCAGGGGTAAACTGAGGCACGGGGCGGTTCCAGGAGCACTCACCGGGGAGTCCTGGGAGACCAGCTGGCCACCATGCTAAAAGAACAGAGCACAGGCCTCAGTCAGCACTGTCTGCGGGGCAGGGTGCTGGACCGTGTACTTCTGGGTGATGTGCTTAGTACTCCCACGTGCTGTGTGGAGTACTCCCCAGTGCTGGGCTGAGTACTCCCATTTCACACTAATCCTGAAACCCACCTCTCCCAACCAATACTGGACTGAGTAGTCCAGGGTGCTACAACCAGTACTCCCTGGTGCTGGACTGAGTACTTCCGGGTGCCTCACTGAGTACTCCCATCCCTCCCCGGTGCTGGACTGAGTACTCCCATCCCACACCAATCCGGAACCCCACCCCCTCCTGAACATTGCTGGACTAAATAGTCCCCGCCAGTGCTGGACCGAGTACTCCCGGGTGTTGCACTGAGTACTCCCATGCACAGGGGCAGCTGGTACCGGAAGTTGTGCTTGCTCCACTGCCTCCAGGTCCTGTGTGGCTCCCACCATACCTGCCAGCCCCGGGGGCCGCAGGCAATGCTCACGTTTCACAGGGGGTCAAAGTGTTCTGAAAACTGCCACAGATGAATGGAGGGACACCGCGTGGGGTGGGGCGGCTCGAAACTGCCCTCGGTGGTGCCAGGGATACTCGAAACTGCCCTTGTGGGTCTTGGGGGACACTCAAAACTGCCCTGGATGCTCATTGGGACAGTGGAAACCGCCCTCCATCCACCAAGGTGCTCGTGTGGACACTTGAAACCGCCCTCAGCGGTCTCGGGGACACTTAAAACCGCCCTGGATGGTCCTGGGAAAACTTGAAGCTGCTTTTGGGGGTCATGGGGAACCCTTGAAATCGCCCTAGGTGGTCTTGGGGATACCTGAAACTGCCCTCCATGCACCAAAGTGCTCGTGGGGATACTTGAAACCACTCTCGGTGGTCTCGAGGACACAAATCCGCCCTCGGTGTTCTTGGGGACACTTTAAACTGCCCTTGGTGGTCTCTGGGATACTTGAAACCGCCCTGGGTGGTCCAGGGGGTACTGGAAACCACCCTCACCAATTTCACGGACATAGAGCCAGGCGTCCAGGAAGTGGACGGTGCCAGCGGGGCTCGAGCCGGTGACCAGGGCGTAGGTCTGGGCCCAGAGGCCAGCAAGATCGGGGAGGATGCAGCCCACCTGGAAGCCGGACTGGCACATGTCGGCCAGCACTCATGGTACAGGCCGGTCCTAGGGAGTGGTGGGGCATTAGAAACTCACAATGGCCGAAGGGGGGGACATTAGAAACCGAAAATGGCCAACAGAGGTGGCATTACAAACTGACAATGCCAAAGAGAGGCGTTAGAAACTGACAATGGCGGGATGAGCGGGGAACATTAGAAACCGACAATGGTGCGGAGGGGGCATTGAAACCGGCAGGGGTGGCCCCACCTGGAGTCCGGATCCTGAAGGAATACTGTGTCCCCGCGGTGCCTGCGGCCCCAGTGCCCATGAGCAGTTCAGGGCCTGGGCCTCGAAGACATAACACACAAGGCCTGGGGAAAGGACATGGCGGGGGGGGGTGGAGGGTGGAGGGCCTGTGGGGAGACTTACCCCTGACCCTTCAACCCCACGACCTCTGACCCTTCAACCCAAAAACCCCCGACCCTTCAACCCCATGTCCCCTGACCCGTCAACCCATGACCCCTGACCAGTTCAACCCCATGATTCCTGAACTTTCAACCCAAATGAACCCTGAACCTTCAACATATGACCTGTGACCCCTGACCCTCGATCCCCCCCCACCCGGAACCTCAGGACCTCACCCGGGTTTGTGAACCCCAGGCCTTTGGTCAGGGGCCTCCTGGCCACAGTGAGTGTAACCTCAAACTCGACTCCCTGGTACCACAGGAGATCCCAGAATTCGCAGCTACATTGTCCGACGGGGACCTTGGAGAGCGGGGGGTCGGTGCCTTGACATAAACCGGAACACCTGGGAGATCCATTCGTCCATCCATGCCTCAACTTAGCCCCCGGAACACCAGGGAATGTGGGCCAGCCCACCCCTGCCTCAGTTTACCCCACCGCCCCCACCATTGGCCTCTCAGGGTGGGGGCCTGGTGTCTCCGTCGTGCCTCGATTGCCCCAACTGTCCAGCAGTGTGACCGACCCCTTGTTCGGGTTCACAACGATGCACCGGGCCTCTGTGGTGGTGGCCACACAGTGCAAGCTTAGCCTGTGGCTCCTGGAGTCAAAGGTCAGGCCCAGGTCAGGTACAGGGTCAGGGGTCGCAGGGCCCAAGGTTGGGGGGGTCTCAGGGGTCAGGAGGGCGCGGGGAAGCTTCCAGAAGATGGTGTGGGAGTCTCTGGTTGGGTTGGGGGGGTCACGAGGAACAAAGGTGAGAAGTCAGGATCATCCATACAAGGGTACTGTGTTCGAATCCTCCCTTGGGCTGATGGAGGAACCAGAAAGGAGGTGAGTTACCCGGATGAGCTTCAGCCATGAGGACGAGGAGGAGGAGGAGGAGGAGGAGGAGGAGGAGGAGGGGGAGGAAGATGGAGGCTGCAGACCAGGGGAGGATCAGGGCAGGAGGCCTGGACCTGGAGAGCACTGTGGAGAGAGCAATGGGGATGGGTGGGTGGGTGGGTGGGTGGATGATTGGGTGGATGGGTGGAAGAGTGGGTGGATTGATCGGTGGGGGGGTGGATGGGTGGGTGGATCTATGGGTGGGTGGATGGGTGGATGGGTGGGTGGATGAATGATGGGTGGGTAGATGGGTGGGTGGATGGTTGGGTGGGTGGGTGGATGGATGGGTGGGTGGGTGGATGGATGGGTGGGTGGGTGGATGGGTGGGTGGATGGATGGGTGGGTCGGTGGATAATTGGGTGGGTGGGGGATGGGTGCTTGATCTCATCCCTCTCTCCTTCCCCCTCCCTCTCCTCCCTGGTGGCCCCTGGGGCTTTCACACTCACTGCAGGCCATTGGCACATCGGGTCGGGTGTGGGGCAGCCAGGGTGCCCGTCTTGGTTCTGGGGGTTTGGGCTGTCAGGTGTGGACCCCCGGGTGGGTGTCCTGGGGAGCTTGGGGCGGCTGGGCCCCGACGTTTCTGGGCTCCGGACGGGGAGTGGATGCTGCTTCCCCTTTCTCGCTTCTCCTGGGGGTTTCCTGGCTCCTGAGCATCTCATTCTCCTTTCTCGGGGATGGGGAAGCCAAGGCGGCACCCCGGTGAGGACAGGCCTTGGGGCCTCGGGAGTGCGGGTGCCATGCACAGACAGACAGACAGACAGACCTGAGTCCTCCTTGGGTGGTGGTGCTGGGTGCTGAGTCCTCCTGGGTGGTGGTATTGTGTGCTGAGGCCTCCTGGGTGGTGGTATTGAGTGCTGAGTCCTCCTTGGGTGGTGGTGCTGGGTGCTGAATCCTCCTTGGGTGGTGCTGGGTGCGTCTCCCAGACAGAGAGACACAGTCCAGTCGGAGGAATGGAGGGGCAGACAGAGGGACGGACATGTGGATTGGGAGACGGAAAAGGAGGGACGGGCGGACACACAGACGGAGAGAGGCGCAGACACACAGACAGACGGACAGACAGGACAACATAGAGACAGACAGGGAGACAGACAGACGCACAAGAGATGGACAGACAGATGGACAGGGAGACAGACACATAGACAGACAGATGGATGGACAGATGCAGGGGGCCCTGCACCCCGGGCGCTCTCCTGACCAGCAGGAGAGGCAAGGAGGCGCGCCCCTCCCCGCCGAGGGTGAACCCAGAATAGGTAATAAGCAGCAAGTCGCCCGCACGCAGCCCAACCCAACCTTTATGCCACAGTTAGATGGTCAGTCGACTTGGGCAGAGTTCAAGACCGCTCTCTGTTTATTGGCGCGAACCCCATCTTAAGTATGGGCAATGGCAGCAGGAAGAGGAGGGGTGTAACATACCTAGTCAGGGGCTACGATTGGCGGTCGGAGCTGTCCGTCAAGGGTGGAAGGCCATGGGACCTCCCTAAGGGGCGGCCTGAGTCTATGTCACTACCAGCAGGACCACCCCAGGTTACTGCCTAGAGCTGCCTTCCAGTTCCGGACCCCGAAGGCAGGCGGGGTTAGCCAGGATCCCTCTCCCTGGAGGCGGTGCAACAGTCACACAACTCCAGGGCGTGCACAGTCGGGGCCAGGCGGTGCGCCCCACATCTCCTCCTTTTCTGTTTAATAAGCTGGTGGATGTCCTACTCGAGAAAGCGCCTGTCTTAGGTCGTCCCCCCTGAAGGATCTTACCTGTCATTGGCTGGCCATCCTAGCTCGTCGGGCCACCCTGCCTATGAGGCTTGCCAGCCCCAGCAAAGGAACAAGGCGGGAGGAGAGGGGTCTGTGCTCAAGAGGAGGCCCTGCTATTTCTGCCTCACGCCTGTGCACTCTGGTAGGCTGCACATCCTGGAAGGGGCCATGACCAATTTCATAGGGTTCCCAAATGGCTAAAGGCAGCATAATGCTGCCAAACCACCGTTGACTGGACAGCTCTGGCTCATTGCTTAAGAACTAGGGGAAGCCTATTTGCCCTAGCATGGTCAGGTGTAAATACAGAGGCTATATAAGCACAGAGGCAAATGCAAACACAGGTCATGGGGGTCTCTCCCACGAGGAGGAGAGGGTAGGGGAGCCACCAGCATTCCTTCCAGAGGGACCAGCCAACACAGCAAGCCTGCAGCTCCCAATGAACAGTACCCACACCTTGCTCCCTGTTGATCTTGCTAGCACCTGGCACTGGACCGTACATGGGGGGAATGGAGTGGATCGGGTGAGAGAACAGAAACACTTATTTCCTTGAAGCTTAAGAACATAATGGGAGGGCTGAAAGTGAGGAAGTGGGTGGATGGACCTTGAATAAACATTCAGAACCATCTAGTTCTCCTTTCTGTTACAACCTAAAGCCTGCAAGACCAGAGATCTGTCACACAACTCTCCTCTATCTTATTGGCACCAAAAGGGTCCGAGTACATGTTAGATTGTTGCAGAGCCATAAATGAAGTACTCATTTTCAATACTTGATGCACTTAGGGTACATTTGAAACCCATTTCCCTCTTCTACCTTTACGCTTCTATCTCCCTAACACACCTGAAGCCAAGTTTATCATCCAATTGAGGAGGAAGAGAGAAGAGGAGGAGGAGAGCAGAGGAGGAAGAGAGCAAAGGAGGCGGAGAGCAGAGGAGGAGGAGAGCAGAGGAGAGCAGAGGAGCTCAGAGGAGTGCAGAGGAGAGCATTATTTATTTTTGTTTGTTTTGCTCCCAGCTGGGAGGAGAGCCACAGGCTGAGGATGGTCCTTGCCTGCGGGTCCCCGTGCTGAGCCCCATACAGGTCCCTCACCGTGCCTGCCTGGCACCTACTCTGCCAACTACTTGTGCAGCCGCCAGGACTGAACTTTGGAGGACTTGTCGCTACTCCTCTGGCCAGTTGTCTTGGCAGGAGGTAGAAGGTGGCCAGAGGACCCCCCCTTACCATGCTGGTGAAGAAGCCTGTGGGGAAGGGAGCAGGGTGAAAGGCTGGATCTGAAGAACCCAGCCCTTCCAGGCAGCATTGCACCTGTGCCATGCCCCCGTGCACCACCCTGGCCACCCTCCTCTCCGGGGTGGCCATGATTTCGTGTCTGTAACTTGGGGTGAAAACCAACGACCTTCAGGTGAGGATCCTCACCCTGGAATCTGCTAAAAGGGCACCCTCCGTTCCCCTGCTGCCGGAGAAGGCAGATCAGCTGAAGACCATAGTCAGGTGTGTGAGGCTGGGCCTTGCTCGAGGGGGAGTTGCATGTGGATAGAATTTTGCACAGGTTCAGTCAGTCTACAGGATCCACCCTTACTGGTTATACAGTTGATTTGGGATGTGTGAGCCTCTGTGGTATCTATTTATTCAAGTCCCTTCCTTGGTTTCTCTCCAAGTCTGTGTGGAGGATCTTCCCTCTGTCTTCCTTAAGGATTGCATGTTGCAATGGCAGTAGGGGCTTTGCCCGGCTGTTTAGTTTTGTGGAGTCTGGGCTGTCAGCATTCTCAGTTGTATGGAGAATATTCATTGTAATGCTCACATCTGTTTTTCATTTGATAAGGTTAGGCCTTATCAATAGAGAATGGTAAGCACTCTTAAAAGTGAAATAAGCCCATAGATTTAAAAATTCATTTAACTCGGAATTCTTTTCATATTAAAGGTTTGAAAAATTGGGAAAAAAAAGTTTTCCTTTGTTTTTTTGGAGGGGGAGAGTTAACAGAGGTTGTGTTCAGATATTGATGAATGGAGAATTGAAAGGGATTCCTTTAAAGATGACTTAGACTCCAGTAGGGAGAGGGTAGTTTTTCTGCCAGTGGAGAGATGCAGTAGTTGCAGCCCGAATGTGATAAAGTATGTCTACAACATTGGCTGTTATTGATAGGACACACATTGCCATGAGCTGCATTGTTAGTGCCGGAGTTTTGCCTTGGCTGTGCAGGGAGAGGGTGTGTTAGGTCCTCTCCCTGAGGGCTATATGCAGATGTCCCCACCTAATTAAGTCTCCACCCAGTTACCTGGGTAACCTGCAGACCTGGAGGCAGTTACCTTTCCCTGAGGTCACCTCATAAACCACCTGGCCACACCCCTTGCCCCTGCCCTAGATAAAGCAGGGCTGGGTGGGGGTCGCGCTCTCTCTCTCTCCCCCCCCCTCTCTCTCCCTTCTCTCTGGCCATGGATCATCTTGGCCACAGGCCAGCAGTTTGGTAATAAACTTTTCTCTCCTTCCTGAATACCGCGTGGCGTTCTCCTTTACCGGCTACTACTTTAAAAACCTAACAGGGTGGTGATAGTTGAATAATGAAGAAAGGTATTACCCAAATCTTTCAATCTATGTCAATGTTAAATTGATTTTTAAATTAAAAACAAAATTATGTCTTGAGTACTGTTAGCATTGGCTAAGATCCATGCACTTACATAAATGCTGTTTGTGCAGGCTATCAAACATTATTAACAGCCACAGAGGAAGAGTCCCTGAAGAACTCACAGAACTGGGATACTACTGCTAGCTCTTAATATATCTTCTTTTCCTACAGGAATCCTACGAACACATGGCTAAACTGAGAATCACAAGAGAAACACCTTCTGAGTGCAACTGTCCAGCAGGTAAGAAATGAAACTTAACTAGGTTCCATCTAGAGGAGAGCATTTGCAAACAAAAGATCATATGCCTGTCAGGTCTACCTGTAACAGTAACAGAGAAAGAATGCAGACCCAACTTGCTTTAAGAAAATCAACATGTCTCCCTTTGACAGATGGTGAGTAAAGCCACAAATATTATTTTAAGCAGCATACCAGTGTCTGTGAGGGGAAAAAAAAGAGCTAATCACCATGAAAAATATTGGCAAGGGGATATACAAATTTCTTAGTATCCCGGATTGAAAAGTCATCTTCAATTTTATTAAATAACTTCAGTGTTCGTGGTGAACCTGGTCTGAATAGCTGTGAAGCCCTGGTGTCTAATGTTATATTAGTGCAGAGTTTTTTGTGGTTATTATATTCGCAAGTGATCTGACCTGTAGGTAAAAATGAAGACTAAAGGAAATTAGTTCTTTATTTTGTTCTCAGTACCTTGCCAGAAATATTCTTCCATGTTGTCCATTTTTCTGTGTAGTTATAAGAAACCATAGTGACAGTGTGTATTAGAAGGATAGAGACGAAAGGGTAGTGAATGAGCACCCCCACTCCCCACCCCCGAATCATTAAATCTTCATTCAGAGACTTCTGAGCCTTGGTTGTTGTCTGTAGACCTAACAATTTAAAAGTTCTTGGAATATGGCCAGGGGAAGGCATTTAGTGGATCCAATGTTATATAAGGCATCAAAACTCCCATGAATCTCAAGAAGTTCTTTAGATAAACATGGTGAATGTATTTATGAACATTCTAGTTTCTTTCATCCTTATGCATGGAAAATGAGTCTTTTTCTCTCATATGGAAGAGCTCATTTCAATGTAGTCATGTGCTTCATAATGACACTTCAACCCAAGACAGGTCACAAATATAACAGTGGACCCCTAAGATTGTGTAACCTAGTGATGTCATAGCCAGCTTAGTTTGTGTGAGTGAGCTGTGTGATGTTTGCTCAGCAGTGGGATGGCAACAGCACAGCCCTTAGAACACGCCCCAGTTATGATTAAGCTGCAGGTGACTGTGAAAAACTTTGCGGCTGCTGTTCACTGCTGGCTCACGCCTGTAATCCTGGCTACTCAGTAGGTGGAGATCTGAGAATTGCAGTTCAAAGCCAGCCTAGTCAGCAAAGTCTATGAGACTCTTATCTCCAACAAACTAAGAAAAAGCTGGAAAAGGCACTGTGGCTCAAGTGGTAGAACGCTAGCCTTGAGCACAGAGAGGCTCAGGGATAGCACCCAAGACCCTGAGTCCAAGCCCCGGGACTGGGGATAAAAAGGACTACTGCCTGTAATTTCTTATAGTTTGCGGTTGGTTTTTGTCTCATGATAACTAGTTCAGGCACAGTTTAGACTTTTCAATTTTCAGGTTATACAGCATAAAAGCTTTTAGTATTTGTATTTAGTATTTGTATTTGACCATCTTTGAGATATATTATTTTTTCAGTGAAGGCTTTTGATGAGAAGACAAAGCGTGGATGTTTGACATTGTGTGTTTCATCCTGAGTAGTTGAGAAAGACCTCAGAAGTAAGATATTCAAGGGAAGAACTTTTCCAGGACAGGAATGAAATCACAGCTGCCCCTGCCCCATAGAGATGATGTTAATTTCCCCGACAGTGGGTAGGGTAGGTATAGGACTTCACAAATCACACCTGGCAGGAAAGAGCATCTTTTGAATATACAAAAAAATCCAGTACACGGGCTGTGTGTATGTGGGGAGCTTAAATTTAATTTGGAAGATTCATAACAAACTTGGTAAAATGTTGAAAAGTGACCACACTGAGTTCTATTTCCAGAGGAGATACTATTGTTTTTATGATGCTTCATGTAGGCCAGTGATTGAACTCTTGTCATCTGGGAGAAAGCTATTATCCTTAAGAGTTTGCTGTATATTCCCTGGGATGATTATTACAGACTTTGTTTTTCCATCTTGCTTTTTTGGGGGTCAGTCCTGGGCCTTGGACTCAGGGCCTGAGCACTGTCCCTGGCTTCTTCCTGCTCAATGCTAGAACTCTGCCACCTGAGCCACAGCGCCCCTTCTGGCCGTTTTCCATATATGTGGTGCTGGGGAATCGAACAGAGAGCTTCTTGCCACTAGGCCATATTCCCAGCCCTGTTTTTCCATCTTAATGTGATAAATGAATAATAAACAGCAATTCTCTTGGGTTGTTGTTTATTGGTTGCTCTATCACCTGCTTTCCTTCTTGCCACCACTAGAACTCTGCATTACATCAGTTTTTACCTGGCTCCTTGGGAGGGAACTCTGAAGGGGCACATTCAAACACACAGAACCAGATGGGGTTTTTGGTGAGTTACAGAAATAAACTCAGTTCTGCTTGTCCAATAACAAGACATCACCCAAACACAGGCTTTGTGTTAAAAGATTCTGGAGAAAACCAGCTGATGCAGGATTATCTTAGGGAATGAGCTGGCTGGCCAAAAGGGCTTAGAAAGAAGATATGGCACTTCCCACCTGATTTGGCTGGAACCTCTGTTTGCCATGTGTGACTAAGACTTGTCACCCAGACATCTTTTTGCAGGACAGAGTGAGACAAGTGTGACCTCAACTCAGTTCCTGTGGACACATGCCCATCCATTGAAGTTGACACTCTTGATGACAGGCTGAGTCTCAGAGCCAAGGGTCGGTAGCAAAGAAGCAAATTTGTGTTGTTTGTACTCACTGATGGCTTCTGCTAGAACTCAGGTCTTACTGGGGTTTTCCCAGGTAGCCTCTGTGGGAAGGCTTTGAGGACGATTTATTGAATGGCTTCTCACAGTAGGAGAGGCTCTTTGTGATTTACTTTCTATAACTAGGAGAGTTTTAAGTGCTAGCAATCTTAGGATTTGTCCCCTGGGCAGAGGGACTCCAGAGCTAGAAGCCTCATAAGGAATCCAGAATGAGCTGGATATGTCTAGACTGCAATCTTAGATCTGATACTAAATAATGGTGTGACTGTGATCAAATGAATGCACTTCATTTTTTCACCAGGAAAAAAAAAGACTAGAAATTCCTTCTCCATTGTACGATTTATGTAAATTGTTTGGCATATTAGTGTTTAGAGCTTAAATAATACTTCTGTTTTTTTTGTGTTGTTTTTTTTTGTAAGTTTCTCAGAAAGACTAGGCAAATTCTCTTACCACTAAAGCTGCACCCACAGTTCATTAGTCTTTTTCTTACATTCCTTCCTCTGCTCCACAGAGGAACAAGTGGGAAATGTTGCAAAAGTTGCTCAGAACCTAAAGCTAATGTACATGGCGGTTAGTTAAACATCTGTAGGTCATTTATAAAGATAATCTTGCCTGTCAGTATCTCTTGGTGTTGTAGCAGTGGAATTTGGGTTTTTCATGATACCTAGTTTTGTCTCCAAAGTGTTCACCAAAATGACAGGGGAAACAAACCATTTAGACCGAAGCATACCGGGTAGAAAGACTTGGATTTATTGGGCATGGACTTAGTAAAGAGTGTCTTTACAGCTTCAATATGAGATGTTTACCAAAATGAGTGTCTTCTCCATCTGACTCGTAGACCTATTCAAATCAGATTTATTTATACAGTGATATTTATAACATAAAATTGGACAGTCATTATTATATCATCTTTGTCCTCAGTAGAAAGGCATATTTACCTTTTTTGTAAGATCAAGAGACGCTCTAGAAAACCAAAAGAAAATTTTCTTTTAAGAACCCCAAATAATTCATCAAAGCTATGTTTAGCAGACTTGCGTTAGCAATGGCAGAGACAAGGAAATAACAGCTGCTATTTGTGGCTTGATCCCTGTCATACCTGACTGTCTCTAAGAGAGTAACTTGGCTCATCACTATGGCTACAGAATTCTACTTCAGGTTGTGTTCTTTGGATCTTCCATGAAGTATGCATAAAGCAGGCATATTTACAGAAAGGTTTCTCTGTCCAGCCAATGAAGAACGATGGGAATGGATACACCATTCAAGTGATAAGAACTCATTCATCAGTACCATTGGCCTCCTCAGCCTATTAGGTGTTGAAAAGATATGTCCCAGCCATCCCAGAGGACCATGCAGAGATCATCACAGACAGGAGAAGAAGGTTCAAAAGGAGGTTTATTAGTGGGGCCATAGTTCCCATGGGAGAGGGAGCTACATGGTGTCTGCACCTTATCCAGGTGGCAGCTTCTCTCTCTGGGGGTAAAGGGGAAGTAGATAGGTAGTGAGTAGGAGTGGCTCATTAGGTATGGGTGGATCTGGGGGCTAGTGGGAGGAGCTGAGGACCTGAGGCTAAGGAAATGCAAACAGGTATAAGAACCTCTGTGGTGTCATCCATGAAGAATAGGAAATGAAGAAAGCCACCTTGGCTTTTTCATTAACATGTTACACAATCTTGTGCAAATCATTTCCACATATGGCTTTTTACACACTGGTCATATCATTGTACGTAAGAGCTGGGCAATAACGACTTAGCATCTTAGTCAATTCTCTACCTAGCATAAACTCTAAACAGTACCAGATTTTGGGATTTTTTTTTTGGGGGGGGGGCAAATGAGGCAGACTTGCCCTGCATCCTCATGGAGTTTCTAGTTCCATGAAGATGACACCAAATGTTAATTTGAAAAGGACTTTCCATGTGGGATAAGCAAAATCAAGAGGAGTACATTTTGGAGCTTATAACCTAAATCTATGAAATGTTTACAATATGGGAAGTTGTTTAAATGGTTTGGTGGTAGAGAAAGAAAACTATACTTATGTTTCAGAAATTCATAATAGAAGAAAATATGGCTCCTGAGAAAATCTGTAGGAATGGATACAAAGTTTGTTGGTTGCCTTTTGAATTTCTAAGAATTGATGGATAGGTAGATAAAGGTACACTGGTAGCTGATCTGCTGATATTCCAAATGAAAGAAACATGATATTTTTTTTCTTGGTCATGGGGCTTGAACTCTGGGCCTGGGCTCTGTCCCTGTGCTCTTCAGCTCTACTCCCTGAGCCACTTTCTAAACATGATTTTTAATATAGAATGGACAGCCTGTTCTATATGATGGTAGTCTACTCTATTCTATGAATAGTGAGAATAAAGTTGAGAACTTCTTGTGTGGAGTGTTTAACAGCTACAGGTAAAAAGTGAGACTAGAAGCCATCTGGTGGTGGCTCAGTTATAATTCTAGCTTCTTAGGAGATTGCAATCTGAAGGTTGGGATTCAAAGCCAGCCTAGGCAGGAACTTCCATGAGTCTCTCACCTTCAATAGCCACCAAAAAGCCAAAGTAGAGCTGTGGCTCAAGTGATAGAAAGCCAGCCTTGAGCGAAAAATTAAGGGGCAATGCCCAGGCCCTGAGGTCAAGCCCTAGTATGAGCATACACAGAAAGTAGATACTTCTTAAGGTATCCTCTATACTTATGAAATGACTATTTACAAAATGGGAGTAAATGCCAACAAGCGCAAGTACCCCTCATTCCCAAGTGGGAGCAGTACAGATCCTGGTGATGGATTGAGGTCGCCCCAGTATGGTGATGGACGTAAATGGTCACGCTTGCTTTGAGATAGAGCACTCTTCCCCCTGGTGTCAGAGCCTTTGTGTTCCTTTGCTAATCCAGTGGATTTGAGCATATAAAACTCCATGTCTTGCTGTATACATTTTCAATGATATAGAGAACAGAAACAGTTTTACCTTAAGAAACTTGAATAAGCAACTTGAGATGGTGAATGTTATGGAAATGAAAATGGCAGATATTCTCCACTTCCTGTGACACAGAACAGGGCACAGTGATGAGGGTGCCCCCACGAATGTCCCCAGTAAGTCTTTCTGAGGCCTAATGATTCCAACAGGCTGGACATGACATGCTCAGTGACTTTTCTGCTGAGAGTGGACAAGGACAAGTTGCCTTTTGAAGGGGTGTTCTTGTTCTCTTTTGTCTGCCTTGTTTACAAATGAAGAAGCTAATTCTTCCAATTCTTGCTCTGTGATGCTTGGCTTGGAACTTGAGGCCTTTTCCTTGCTTCATTTAAACCACTCCTCCAGTTCCTTTTTTTTTTTTTTTTTGGCTTTTGAGTTATCTTTGGATAGTCTTTTGGGCTGGCCAGCCCTCCCCTTCCTCTATCTCTTCCACCTTTCTCCCTTTTCCTCTGCCCTTTTCACTCTTCTTCCCCTTTAACTCCTCCTCCCCTCCCTCCCCTGCTTTTCATTTGATCAGGTGGTCTCAAGACTGTGCTCCTCCCTACCTCTGTTCCCCAGTATCTGGGAAACAGAAGTGTGCCACGATGTCTGGCTTCCTTTCCCTTTCTCACTGTAGTAATTCCGTTGGTAATTATGTAAAAGGATACCAATACTATATGGAATTTCAATTCACTGTACCTTATTCAATGTGTGGGAGCAAGCATTCTTTCAAGGCCACAGTCTGCTCTGCTTCTGATTGCTTTGTAAGGGTGTAAAATCAACACTGTGACATGACCAAAATGGAAGCCATCCAAGACCTATCATGAAAAACTGTTTGGGTGCCCTCCTTACCATGTTAGAGACTTTCTGGGGTGGTTTGGTGGAAGTGGAGAATGTGAAAACTCTTTATGGATGACTCTGAGCTGCAGGCTGAAACCTGAAACCCAGGATATGACTGGCTACACCTAGAAGCATTGCTACCTAACCTGGCTTGCCAAGATGGGTGAAGTTTGGTGGGGTGGTTTAAAGTGCCATGGAATTTCACAATGCCCCCATCCCTCCCCAATTTGTGTTAACAATGGTGATTCTTACGTGGAGATAGGAGGAACTGAGCTAAATAGGAGTTCACTGCTCCACCAGTTTCTTCCCAATTGAATTGCGAGCTATCCCTTGTCTTCTTTGGTGATGGACAAAATCAGTAGAGAAAGCAAATAGTTTCTCCAACCCATCAGCTCTAAGATACCTGAAATGCAGTCAATGTTGCACTTGTGTATAGTAGATAGAGCCACAGCCATGAACTTTGGGCTAGTATTCCAACAGCTAGAATAAGTGGAATTAATACTGTCATTCAACTTACTGTGGAACTTCTTCCCCTCAAAATTTGGAATTTCTATGAGTACAGGATAATTTGGAATTACGATGACACTTCTGACGTCATTGCATCCAGAGATGTCACTGCCTCTTCAGTTGAAGGCCTTATTCTCTTCACGAATGGTAGTTGAAATGTATTCATTTCCCTTCATAATGTGTTCCTTACATTGATCACTAGATTCATGCAGTTTTTGTTATAAGGGCATACTTATAGGCTTTGACACCTAAAATGTAAAAAAAAAATTATAATTTCAATTTATAGGCGTTCTGGTCTTCATTATGGACATGAAGCTTTAATTCTTGTATTTAAAATATATTCACACGTTATAAAATACAATGATCATATTTACTCTAATTGAGTAAATTGTAGCAAGCTCTGGCTTGTACATTATGGTATAACTGGGAGTCAGAATATATGTCTAGATAGTCTTCTTTGTTATCGGTTCCTCTCGCCTCTTCTCCCACTCTTCTCACCTCTTTTCCTCCTCTTCCTTCTCCCTTTTCTTCCAAAAGAGCTCAATGTTCCTCACTGAAAGTGAGGAACATATTCCTTAATCTGTTAGCACTAGAAAGTTGGGGAAATGCACAATGTAACCCACTGTGATATACATCACAAACATCAACATCTCTCACCCCATCCGTCTGCTTTAAAGTCTGAGATTTTTTTAAAGCCTTTAAGTCATCCCAGTTTTTGACATGTTTCTGTGCATTTTTTCATTTTTCTTTGTGCTTTTTTACTTTTTGGTGCCTGCACCAGGGCTTGTACACAGGTCCTGAGTGCTATCCCTTAGCCTTTGCACTCAAGGATAGTGGTCTACCACTTGAACCACAGCTCTGTTTCCTGATTTTTTGGTGATTAATTGTAGATAAGAGACTTTCTGGTGCATGCTTTCTTTGAACCTTGATTCTCAGAAATCATTCTCTTGAGGATTACAGACATGAGCCACTGGCACCTTGCTCCTTTGAGCTTTTATTCTTCACACATACGCACATAGAGTCTTGTCAACAAGTTGCTGCTGCCATTAACTTTTTAATATAGTTATTGTTAACACTAGAGTTTTGTTGAGCAGTTAATGTTTAGCTGGCCAAATAGTATCTGCAACATAACTTTCCCCCAAATTACAATGTCCCTTAGTATCTGAAGTGGGTTGGCTCTACAACCCATGTGGCTAATGAAGTTCTTTTGATATAAAACAGTATAATACTTGCATATAAACTACAAACATCCTTCATATACTTTGTCTTCTCTAGATTGCTTACAGTAAGTAATATAATTGAAATAATTTGTAGCTAGATTTTATACCATGTTATAGGGCATTATGACAAGAAAACAGTGTGAATGTGTTTTAGTACAGATGCACTGCTTTTCCCTTAAAGATGTACAATCTGTAATTGGTTGAATTTGCATATGCAGAGTATTTATTTGTGCATTATTTATAGAAACTATGCTGTAAGAAAGTTGGTCTTTGGTAAAATGATGATGGTTCTATGTTGAAACTGAAATGGACACCATGAGGAGACTGTGAGTTTTGTGTCTGCATTTAAATGACAGGCAAGATCTTGAGAAATTACTAATATTGTAGCCAATATTGACTGAGAAATCCAATGCATTTCACAGAGAGAGTGTAAATCTGGCCACATTGTAACGAGTACAACAGAAGGAAAATTGAAAGACTAACTTGTTCCCATTGAAATGAATGTCCACTGTCATCAGGTGTTTGAGCAGGGAGTTGTGGATAGCTCTTTGGCCAAGCAAAGCACATTTTATACGTGTCTGGTAGGACATGCAATAGAATGACACAGCAGCTCTACAAGCTATTGAGCTTTGGTGAGTGATTGTTTTCCCTTCCATATATCGTTTCAAACTATGGGCTTCAAGGAAGTCTGCAACATAAAAATGACTTTTTGTTTTGACAGACCTGGGGCTTGAACTCAGGGCCTGGGCACTGAGTATCTTTTGCTCAAGGCTGGCACTCAGCTCTACTCTGAACTATCTGGTGGTTGGAGCTTAGTGTCTTGTAGACTTTTCCTGCCCAGGCTTGCTTTGAACTGTGATCCTCAGATCTCATTTCTGAGTAGCTAGCATTGTAGGCATAGGCCACCAGTACCTGACTTCCCGACTTCCTGAATTTTGCTCCTCTGTCCTCTGTCCTCCTCCTCAGGCCCCCTTCCTTCCTTCCTCCTCCTTTTTTCACCTTTCTTCTTTTTTCCCCTTCCTCCTCCTTTTTTCATCTTTCTTCTTTTTTCCCCTTTTCTTCATTGCTTTGCTTTCTGAGAGAATTCAATGATCAGCCAACCATGAAATGGGAAAGTGGACCAAATAAGGCTGGATAATTTATTTGAGCCAAACAGAGGTATTATAATCTATTAAAAATATTTAGCCAAACACACTGTATTCGTGACTTTATCTCATAACCCTGCAGATTGTCTGGTAGTTGCCCAGGACCTGAGGCAGGAAGGCGGACCCATGTGCCTGAACTTTCCAGTCATGTCTTTGCAACTGGTAGTTTTTAATAAAAGAAAAACTCTAACATTGTGAAATTACATCAGTGAAGAAACCATAGCTTTTTATGTTCTTGTATATGCTTTTCTTCTGTGCAATGTTATTCAATGCCCTAAATTTCAGCTACTTTTGAGATATTTTCTTGAATGTTGAGATTAGTCTGGAAATCAGGCTAGGAATAAATGAAATGCTGGTGTGGTAATAAAATTTATGTTACCATTTTATGAATATGAAAATGTCTAATTGTTATAACACAAGGTATCTTTGGATTAAGAAGTCTAGGACATTTTATTCTTTTACACCTTTTTTTTAAAGCAGGAAAACCTTTGCTTCTACCATCAGTCTTGAAGCAGAAATCCCAGAAAAGAGAATTTTATAATCAGTCACAAAGAATTCCTACACGCATCATGTATCCCTTCCTCATCATTTCCCATTTCTTAGGAGTCTCCACATTGTTTAATTGTAATCATGTGCAACTAGCATTTTAAAGCTTCACACTGCTTTCACATTTATGGGATATGATGAGAAGATTAAGAATGGTTGAAACTCAAGAGTAAATACAGGAAACTTAAGAGTAGATGTAGAAATGTGACTCCACCAGGCTTTCATGGAGCACACATTACCCCAGTGGGCTTCATGTTGTGGCCATCCATATATAGAAGAACAAACTAGAAGGTGCACTGTCCCAAACAACCCTCATTCTAGTCAGGCCCCTCTCCTGTACTCTGCTTTGCAATTCTGTAGCAGGAATCTAAACTCTGGTTTCCTTCCATTGCATTGGTGTTGTTTGACCTGACTTTCCCTCAGCTTGGAACTTACGCATATGGGACTCAGGTGGCAGGGCCCTGCCTTTCCAGGGCCTGCACTTAGTATTCAATCTATTGTGGAGCAGAGGGATGTTCATGACCCATAGCAAAACACCTCCCACGTCCCATAAAGTGACATGTTGTTTCTATTAAGGGATCATTTTCTTAAGTGAAATCATGACCAGTCATGATGGCATGGAAGTATACAGAGGCCAAGTGACTATGTGTTACTTTAATTACCAAAGAAGTAACTATTATGATTCCATAATGGTTCAAAGAAGAATTTTAAGACTGAAACAGTGGTTTTATTGTTTCTTTAGTTCAGAAGTAATTGAAATGGAATATGTAAATAGAGTCAAAGTGGACTTTTCCAAGTGAGAAAGAGAAGCCAATTGCACTTCGAAAGAAACTATATGACTATAGCAAGAAAGACATCGCCAATTAACAAATATTTATTTTCCTTTGCTATTCTCTGCTATTTATCCTGTTACATAGTAGTGGAATGAATTAGGAAGAGAGTGATGTAGAGTGCATGGTTTTCCATTGCAACACAAACTCTATCTATCTATCTATCTATCTATCTATCTACCTACCTACCTACCTACCTACCTATATTTTTGCTGTTCCCGGGGTTTGAACTCAGGCTTGGACACAGTCCCTGAGCTTTTTTTGCTTAAGGCTAGCACTCTGTCACTTGAGCAATAGCTCTACTTCCAGCTTTTTGGTGGTTAATTGAAGAGAAGAGTCTCACAGAGTTTTCCTGTCCAGGCTGGGTTAGAACCTCGATCCTCAGATCTCAGCCTCCTGAATAGCTAGGATTACTGGCTACAGCCACTGGCTTCCAGCTTACTTTCCCTATAGTCTTAAACTATATAGGAATCAACTCTTTGGTAAGCTTTTTTCCATTTTTATGTTTATATTACTAATGATTATTGTGTCTCTATTTCCCTGTCTTATGATTATTTAATTATAAGACAATTGTTTATTTTTTATTTGATTAGTTATTTAAAGGACGGGTCTTTGGGGCTTTATATCATAGGATCCAAAGGTAGCACTAATGTCTGTGAACCTTAAAATTATACTACCACTTTTTTGATGACCAAAGCTCATTAGAAACTGGAGCCTGTGGCTCAGGCCTGTAATCCCAGATCCTCATGAGTTTGGAGGATTGTGCTTTGAAACCCGCCCTGGGCAGGGAAGTCCATGACATCCATCCTCCATGAACCACCAAAGTACCCGAAATTGTGCTATTTCTCATGGGGTAGCAGGCCAGTATGGAGTGACAAACCTAAGGGACATAGCCCAGTCTCTGAGTTCAATTTTCAGTGCTGGCTCAAAAACCAAAACCCCACCAAAACACAACTGACCTGAAAGACTCTAGTCCCTGTGCGTAGGAACTAATAATTTGTCCTACTACTGTGAAGGGAAGAGCTTCTGATTTCTTACAAAAACTATCTTTAAGTATTTGTGCAAAGGAGTTGCCATTTGACAAAGCAGTTTATGAATATGGCCCATCTTAACCCACCTCACCCCTTTCAACATTCTTGCCCCTCCTTCCTCTGCCCAGCCCTTCCGTTTTCTTACTTTTGTAGTATGTACAATGAATTCTTGACTACAATTCCCCCCTTCCCCTTCATTTGTCTCCCGCTCTCCCCTTGCCCCCACTTGATGAGCTGCTGTTTTTCACCCTTATGCTTTGGGAAGTAATGATAAGCACCACCCCCCCGCCGCCAGTACTTCCTCAGAACTTTCTAGATTCCTAAGAGTGGTCATTGTAAATGTCTAACACAAGAATAAATAGGATAGCAAGATATGAGAGGGTTAAAGACATGCTTTAATCATAATCTTTGTGATTCGAGTAAAGAAATGTTGTTGAATAAAGACACTGCACATTCCTGTTGGATATTTCTCACAGAGTGAACACAGTGCTGTCCCCAACTCTTTTACTATATTTAAGTTTTTGGCTCATCACTGGTATTTGTTTCATAATCTAACAAAAAGATCACGTGTCTCTTGCTAGCAAAAGCTGCAGAGGAGGGAATGCTTATTCTATGAGTAGAGAGAGAAGGAAGGCTGGAGAGATGTTTGTGCTTGTGGAGAAGCTTATTTTATTTTTTTTTTAATAAATGCAGGCCATGTTTGCCACCTCCCGAATTTTGCGCTACTCTTTTCGCTGTCCTAGCTTTGACTTAGTTTGTTTTATGTTCTCGTTTGGTTAGTTCCTTGAACATCCCATCTAATTTACATCTTATTCATTTTTGTGTTGCAGCTTCTGACAACTGTCTTGAGTCCACACTTCTCTAGATTTTTATACCTAGCAGCCATTTGGCTTCTACTTTTCCTGATCTCTCTCTTCCTCTCTCACTACCTGTGCCTAATGTTGAGGTTATAGTATCCAAAATAGCTCAGGCCTCAGCCACCTTGGTGTGTTCATGCTATCTGTCCCTACCTGCCTCAGTGTCTGTACCTTTTGGCTGGTTTCACTCAGATTATGGCCAGAGAATGGCTGAAGTAAATAACAGGAAGGAAGAAAGGAAATGTATGGTGATTAGCAGTTCTTTGAGGGAAATGTTTACCTTTATTCACAAACAGTGTATGTGTTGGTAGTTTTCCTATTGCCAGAGAAAGAGAGTGTTGATTCTAAATGTTAGTTTTTAACATGAGAATCTTAAGCATTATATGTTATATCTCTCAGAAATGTTAGGTGTTTCAGAATCATTAAAAAATATTTATTGTCTTTTTTCTCCTTTATTGTCAAAGTGAAGTACAGAGGGGTTACAGTTTCATATATAATGCAGTGAGTACATTTCTTGTCAAATATGTTAGCTCCTCCTCCCCTCCACATGCCTACCTCTTCCCTCCTGCTTCCCCTTCCACCCACGAGTTGTACGGTTGGTTTACACCAAATGGTTTTGTGAGTATTGTGTTTGGAGTTGTTTGTATTTTTATCCTTTGTCTATTGATTTTGATATTTACTTTCTCTTCCCTAGCTCTAATACACGTATATACAGTATCCAGGGTGCTCAGATGAGATACAGTGATAGTGGGGGTGAAACCACAGGAAGGGAATACGAGAGAAAATAAAAAGGGTACGGATTCATATCGCATGTTGAAAATAATTACAATAATGATATACCACTTGTTTTCATAACATGGAGCTCATTTCACTTAGCATCATCTTAAGTGTCCATAAGGGCATAGCTATTGGGCTATTATGACTTCGGCTTTGACTAGCCTAAACATGTACTAATTATTCCAAAAAAAATTTACTAAGTGAAGTGAGCCAGACCTAAAGAAACATAGACTGTATTGTTTTCCTCATAGGAAAAACATTTTTTTTTCTTATTTATTGTCAAAGTGATGTACAGAGAGGTTACAGTTGAAATGTTAGGCATTGGATACATTTCTTATACTGTTTGTTACCTCCTCCCTCACTTACCCTCCCCTCCCCCTGCCCCTCTCCCCCCAGAGTTGTTCACTCGGCTTACACCAAACAGTTTTGAAAGCATTGCCTTTGTAGTCGTTTGTCTTTTTATCTTGTATCTCTCGGTTTTGGTATTCCCTTTCACTTTCCTAATTCTAATACCAGTATATACAGTTTCCAAAGTACTCAAATAAGATAAACTGATAGTGAAGGTACAACCGCAGGAAGGGGATACAAGAGCATCATCAACAGTAGAAGCTACAGTTACACATGGCATGTTGAAAGTAATTACAGCAGTGATATAACAGTTGTTTCCATAAAATGGAGGTTGTTTCACTTAGCCTCATCTTATGTGTTCATAAGAGTATTGCTGTTGGGCTCTTGTGATCCTCTGCTGTGACTAGCCTAAACCTGAGCTAACTATTCCCTATGAGAATAGGGAATCCTATTCATAGCATAGAATCCATGTTTCTTTGGGTCTGGCTCACTTCACTTAGGATAATTTTTTCCAAGTCCTTTCATTTCCTTACAAATGCGGCAATGTCATTCTTTGAGACAGAGGTATGAAATTCCATTGTGTATATGTACCACATTTTCCTGATCCATTCATCTACTGAGCGTTACTGGGTGGGATCCATATTTTAGCTATGCCAAATTGTGCTGTGATGAATATTGTTGTGCTGGTGGCTTTTGTGTGTTCTTCTCTGTGGTCTTTGGGTAGATGCCAAATGTGGGGCTGCTGGATCATAAGGGAGCTCTATGTTTACCTTCTGAGAAATCTCCATACCACTTGCTAGAGTGGCTGAACAAGTTTACATTCCCACCAACGATTAAGTAGGGTTCCCTTTTGTCCACATCCCCTCCAACATTTATTATTGTTAGTTTTCTTGATATAGGTCATTCTTACTGGGGTGAGATGGAATCTCAGTGTTGTTTTGATTTGCCTTTCTTTTATGGCCAGAGATGTAGAGCACTTTTTCATATGACTCTTGGCCATTCTCATTTCCTCATCAGAGAAGTCTCTTTGTAAGTCTTTAGCCCACTTGTTGAGGGGGCTGTTGGTTCTTTGCGGTTTTGTTTTGGAGGAATTTAATTTTTTGTAGTTCTGCATATATTTTAGATATGAGGTCTTTGTTCATTGTATGGCTGATAAAGATCTTTTCCCAATCTGTAGGCTTTCCATTCATCTTGTGAGCTATGTCCTTTGCCCTGCAGAATCTCAGCAATTTGATGCAATCCCATTTGCTCGTCCTTTTTGTGATTTGTAGCATTTATGGCTCTTTGTTAAGGCAGGTCTGTCCTGTGCCAAGGAGCCCAAGTGTTTCTCCTACTTCTTTTAGTGCTTTCAAGGTATCTGTTATAATTTCAAGATCTTTGATCCATGTGGAATTGATTTTGGTGCAGGATGATATATAAGGATCTAATTTTGCTTTGTTGTGGGTGTTGAACCAGTTTTGCCATCACCATTTGTTAAAGAGGCTATCTTTCTTCCATCGTATTTTTTTAGCTCCTCTATCAAAGATTAAGGGGGCTTAGTTCTGTGTGTTCACTGCTGGATCTTCAATTCTGTTCCATTGGTCTTCAGGCCTGTTCCATTGCCAATTCCAAGCTGTTTTTATAGCTATAGCTTTATAATACAGCTTGAAGTTTGGTATTGTAATTCCTCCGGCATTGTTCTTTCTGCTTAGGATTGTTTTTGCTAGTCGGGGGGTCATTTATTTTTCCATATAAATTTCTGGATTGCTTCCTCAATTTCATTAAAAAATGGTGTTGGGATATTAGTGGGTATTGCATGGAATTTGTAGATAGCTTTTGGCAATATTGCCATTTTGACTATATTAATCTTCCCAATCGAGGAGCATGGGAGGTTTTTCCATTTCCTTAGTTCTTTTTTTTTTTTTTCAAATTTTTATTATCAAAGTGATGTACAGAAAGGTTACAGTTTCATATTTTAGGCACTGGATACATTTCTTGTACAGTTTGTTACCTTGTCCCTCATACCCCTCTCCCTCCTCCCTCTTTCCTTTCTCCCCCCCCACGGAGATGTTCAGTTCACTTACACCAAACAGTCTAATCATAGAGGTCTTTCACTTCTTTGGTTAAGGTTATTTCTAGGTATTTTATGTTTTTGAGACTATTGCAAAGGGAGTTGCTTTCCTGACTTCAGCCTCTGTCTTCGTGTTATTAGCATATAGAAAGGCTGTTGATTTTCGAGGGTTTATTTTATATCCTGCAACTTTGCCAAAGTTTTGGATCTGCTGTAGTAGCTAGGGAGTAGAGTCTATGGTGTTCGTTAGGTATAGGATCATGTAATCTGCAAAGAGAGAAAGCTTAAGTTCATCTTTTCCTATTTGGATCCCCTTTTTGTTTTCTTCTTGCCTAATTGCTCTGGCTAGGAATGTTAAAGAGGAGGGGAGAGAGCAGACATCTCAATTTTGCTCCTGATTTTCAAAGGAATGGCTTTGGCTTTACACCATTTAGAATTATGCTTGCTGTTGGTTTGTAATAAACTGCCTTTATTATATTCAGGAATGTTCCTTGGAATCCCAATTTCTCCAGGATTTTTATCATAAATGGGTACTGGATTTTATCGAACGCCTTTTCTGCATCCAGAGATATAACCATGTGGTTCTTTACCTTGCTCTGGTTGATGTGGTGGATTACATTAATTGACTTGCGTATATTGAACCAACTTTGCATCCCTGGGATGGATCCAGTTTGAACATGGTGTATGATATTTTTGATGACCTGTTGAAGTTGATTGGACAGAATTTTGTTGAGAATTTTTGCATCTATGTTCATCAGGGAAATCGTTCTATAGTTCTGTTTTGTTGATGAGTCCCTGCCTGGTTTTGGGATGAGGGCTATACTGGCTTCATAGAATAAGTCTGGTAGTGAACGTTCTCTTTCAATTTCATTGAAGATTTTGAAAAATATTGGTGTGACTTCTGTTTGGAAAGCCTTGTAGAATTCTGCTGTGAATCCATCTGGACATGGGCTTTTCTCTGATGGGAAATCACTTATTGCTGTTTCTATTTCAAGGCTGGGTATGAGTCTGTTTAGAAGGTTTAAATCTTCATGGTTGAGTTTGGGGGGTATCAATTTTTTCTAGAAAATCATCCATTTCTTCCAGGTTCTCGACTTTGTTGGCACAAAGGTTTGCAAAATAGTCCCTTATTGTGTTCTGAATTTTGGTTGTTTCTGTGGTGATGTTACCTGTTTTATCTCGGATCTTGTTTATGTGGGTGTGCTGCCATCGTTTTTTGGTCAGGTTTGCTAGGAATTTGACTATCTTGTTAATATTCTCAAAGAACCAAGTCTTTGTTTTGTTGATTGTTGCGATGGTTGTTTTTCTCTCTCTCAAGTATATTTAATTCTGATTCGATTTTAATTATTTGCTTCCATCTATTGACTTGGGGGTATGGCTTCTTGTTCTCTTTTGAGAAGATTAAGGTGATTCCGTAAGTTGTTGAGTTGCTGTTTATCCAGATTGTTGGTGTAGGCACTCAGATATAAATTTTCGTCTGAGTACTGCCTTTGCTGTGTCCCAAAGGAGGTGGTACTTTGTGCACTCACCTTGGTTGAATTCCATAAATATTGAATTACTGGTCTAATTTCTTCAATGACCCACTGATGGTTCAGCAGTGTGTTGCTTAGTCTCCATGGATTGTATCATTTTGTGTGGTGGCTGTTTGAGTTGAGCTTTAATTTTAATCTATTGTGGTCTGAGGGAAGGCAGGGAATGATTTTGATACTTCTGAATTTGTACAGATTTTCTTTGTGCCCTAAGATGTGATATATTTTGGAGAATGTTTCATGGGCTGCTGAAAAGAATGTGTATTCTGGTATTGCTTGATGGAATATTCTGTAGATGTTGGTTAAGTCTAGTTGGTCTATGCAGTTGATTAGTTCTGTGGATTCTTTGGTCAGTTTTTGGCCTGTTGGTCTGTCCAGAGGTGACAGTGGAGTGTTAGTCTCCAACAATCAATGTGTTTGGGACTATGAGTGATTTTAGAGTCAGTAGTGTTGGTTTGATGAAGTTGGGTTCTCCTGTATTTGGTGTGTGGATATTTAAGATGGTTATATCCTCCTGTAGGAGGACATCGCTTTATTAGTATGTAATAACCTTCTTTGTCTCTTCTTACCATTTTTAATTTGAAGTCGATTTTATCTGATGCTAGAATTCCACTCCAGCCTGCATTTGGGGGCCATTTATTGGTAGATTTTATTCCAGCCTTTCACCTTTAGAAGAAGTTTGCTTTTGCTAGATAGATGTGTCTCTTGGAGGCAGCAGAAAGACGGATCTTGATGTTTGATCCAAGTAATGAGCCTATGTCGTTTGAATGAAGAATTAAGTCCATTAATGTTGAGAGTTAGGTTTGAGAGATGATCATTTGTCCTTTCATTGTAGCTATCTTGTTAAAAGCTGTGTCTTCCCAATTCTTGATCTAATATTCTGGTTTTCTATTTAGGGTTCATTTCTCTGTCTGTATTGGGATCTTGATTATTTTCCCTGTATAGTACATCTTTGAGGATTTTCTGTAAAGCTGGTTTGGTGGAGATACATTGTTTCAGTTTTTCCTTCCTGTGGAAGACTTTTATTTGACCTTCAGCTATGAATGAGAGTTTAGCTGGGTACAGCATTCTTGGTTGATATTTATTATTATTTAGGGTTTGGCATACCT
>NW_025961578.1:0-27507 GCF_023159225.1 Perognathus longimembris pacificus | reverse complement strand
CCAATCGGATGTCAGTCATAAAACCAGAAGGCAGGAAAGGAGTGCCGCTTCCCTCCTACCTTTGTCACAAACCTCCTGTGCACAGAAAAGGAGCAGAGGGGCTTGGGCACAGAGCAGGCAGACAACAGATTAGATAAAGGGGATTGGTGTTCACCAGAGGACTGAGAGATCCCAGGTGTGCAGAGGGTGAGAGCAGAGGGAGATTTGGAGAAGATAAGAAGGGCTAGGCCAGGGTGAGGCAGTTGTAATTTCCCCAGAAGAAGTGAAGAGGTGCATGGGGAGGTGTGCAGCCTGTGAACCTCAAGAGGAGGAGGGGGAAATTGGGAAGCAGAGGCAGAGGCAAAGAGGCAGTGACGCAGAGGCATGTGTGAGTTGAAAGCAGTCCAGAGCAGCAAGGCAGGGACAGGAGGGCTAGGAGAGAGAACTCGGAGGGAGTTATCAGCAAAGGAGGTATGTGTGCAGGGGACAAGCCTCAGGAACTCAGCTGCAGATGGCAGGTGGTGGCTAGGAAGGCCAGGTTGGGCGCCCCACCACCCTGGGACCAAGTAGAAGGGAGAAGAGGCAAGGGATTCTGGGGCACAGGCCTGCCCCGATTCTCTGCGCGCAGCGCTGGGCTTTAGGGTGTAGACCTGAGGGGTAACGAATGCCATCCTTGGTTGGGGCACTACTGGGGCGTAATCATGTGGTCCTGTTACATTGACATTTCTGCCTTGATTGCTTTCCCGAAGAGTTTGTTGCTACCCAGGTCTCCGAAGCTGCATGGTTCAGGGAATGGGAGACTGGTGAGGACAGCAGGGGGAGGCCCAAGTGCCAATGGACTGTCCAGTAAGCAGCGCTGGGCTCCTTAGCCACGCCCACCACGAGAACAACACCCTGGACTTGAGCAAGTAGGACACAGTCCTCGAAAACCCCTTAGCACCTTCCAAGCCACTGTGTACTGGGTGCGCTCACGTGTGTGTGTGTGTGCCCCTGCTTGCCTACATGCGTGTGTTCCTGATGCTGTACAAGAGTGTGCTTCTAAGCCTAAGTCTGCATATGTGCAAATAGGTATGTGGATGTAGATCCAGGAGGACCCGGCACAGTGTGTTATAGTGAGCATGTGGGGGGTGGCGGGGAGGAAGAGAGAGAAAGAGAGAGAGAGAGAGAGTCGGCTCGCCTGTGAGGAATTTTTTGTTCATGTGCGGTTGCAGGAGTGTGTCAGGTATGAGGTTGGACAGAGGGAGTTCAAAGTGTTTACACGTTACTTGTTTTTTGAAGTTCCCGGAAACCAATCATATGGCGAAGGCTCCCCTCTTGTGCTGTCCGCTACACAAAGGTCTCCGTACTGATGCCAAGCTGCCTCTGCTCTTGGAGATCTGCATGACAGTGATGATGCTGCCTATGAATATCATTGCTGGGTGCTAGTGTGCCTTGGTCACGGCAGGGAAGGTTCAGATATCCCTTTCCCTGGTGTCTTAGCAGAGCTTCCTGAAGGAGCGTAAAACATATGGCTGTGAGCCACGGGCACCAAGATTGCCAGCTCCTGCCTCTAGCCATTATAATCCTTGGCTGCTCAATAGCAGGAAGTAGCAGGCAGGGATCTGGGCCAGAGAGGCCAAGGCAAGCGGGAAGACAAGAGTTAAGCAGACACTAGCGCAGAAAGGAGATGCCCAGATTCGCTGACCTGCTAACCTTGTATCTCCCTTATGCTCTGAGCAAGAGAGATGAGGGTTGATTGTGAGAGAGGTGGCGGATCCATACACAAGCCACTTCCAGGACTGGCAAGGGCAGAGGCGGTGGGGAGCTGTGTCACACGGGTTCAACCAGGATGTGGGAAGATGGAGCAGGAGGGGAGGGTGGAAAGTGTATTTGCCTAGGACCCTGGCCCAAGCCGTTCCCAGCAGAATGGTCAGGGGAGGGATGTGCGGCTCTACACATCCTGTGCATCCCCGAAGGCCTGTGAGAACTAGTGAGAACTCACAGCAAACCCCCAAGGGGGCCCTGTGCCCTTTTTGCTATGGCAACTCCAGTTGGAACACTGGCTCAAGTCAGCAGGAGGCGCCTAGTACGTGGCCATGTCACAGAGCTCCAAACCATATGGGCACTGCCCAGAGGCTTCCCAGCACCCCAGGTGCAAATGCACTGTTAGTGAGGCACCAGGAGGCCCTGCTGGCCTGTGAGCACCAACTGCCTACCTCTAAGCAGCCTCACTACCCCTCCCTTAAGGCTGTTCCTGTTGGAATGCAAATGAAAGCACACATCAACAAAGTGGGCAAGGAATGGAGAAACAAAACATCCGGCCACCCCCTGGAGGCTTTTCTGCATAGTGGGTCGCATATGTGCAGTCCTTCCTGCTCAGAAAAACACAGGGCTGCTGCCTAGCAAGCCAGGCAAGGTCTTCAGGTGGTCTTGGCCAAGGGGGCAGAGGCCGTTTCCAGACCAATCGGATGTCAGTCATAAAACCAGAAGGCAGGAAAGGAGTGCCGCTTCCCTCCTACCTTTGTCACAAACCTCCTGTGCACAGAAAAGGAGCAGAGGGCTTGGGCACAGAGCAGGCAGACAACAGATTAGATAAAGGGGATTGGTGTTCACCAGAGGACTGAGAGATCCCAGGTGTGCAGAGGGTGAGAGCAGAGGGAGATTTGGAGAAGATAAGAAGGGCTAGGCCAGGGTGAGGCAGTTGTAATTTCCCCAGAAGAAGTGAAGAGGTGCATGGGGAGGTGTGCAGCCTGTGAACCTCAAGAGGAGGAGGGGGAAATTGGGAAGCAGAGGCTGAGGCAAAGAGGCAGTGACGCAGAGGCATGTGTGAGTTGAAAGCAGGTCCAGAGCAGCAAGGCAGGGGACAGGAGGGCTAGGAGAGAGAACTCGGAGGGAGTTATCAGCAAAGGAGGTATGTGTGCAGGGGACAAGCCTCAGGAACTCAGCTGCAGATGGCAGGTGGTGGCTAGGAAGGCCAGGTTGGGCGCCCCACCACCCTGGGGACCAAGTAGAAGGGAGAAGAGGCAAGGGATTCTGGGGCACAGGCCTGCCCCATTCTCTGCGCGCAGCGCTGGGGCTTTAGGGTGTAGACCTGAGGGATAACGAATGCCATCCTTGGTTGGGGGCACTACTGGGGCGTAATCATGTGGTCCTGTTACATTGACATTTCTGCCTTGATTGCTTTCCCGAAGAGTTTGTTGCTACCCAGGTCTCCGAAGCTGCATGGTTCAGGGAATGGGAGACTGGTGAGCACAGCAGGGGGAGGCCCAAGTGCCAATGGACTGTCCAGTAAGCAGCGCTGGGCTCCTTAGCCACGCCCACCACGAGAACAACACCCTGGACTTGAGCAAGTAGGACACAGTCCTCGAAAAACCCTTAGCACCTTCCAAGCCACTGTGTACTGGGTGCGCTCACGTGTGCGTGTGTGTGCCCCTGCTTGCCTACATGCGTGTGTTCCTGATGCTGTACAAGAGTGTGCTTCCTAAGCCTAAGTCTGCATATGTGCAAATAGGTATGTGGATGTAGATCCAGGAGGACCCGGCACAGTGTGTTATAGTGAAAATGTGGGGGGGTGGCGGGGGAGGAAGAGAGAGAAAGAGAGACGAGAGAGAGTCGGCACGCCAGTGAGGAATTTTTTGTTCATGTGCGGGTTTCAGGAGTGTGTCAGGTATGAGGTTGGACAGAGGGAGTTCAAAGTGTTTACACGTTACTTGTCTTTTGAAGTTCCCGGAAACCAATCATATGGCGAAGGCTCCCCTCTTGTGCTGTCCGCTACACAAAGGTCTCCGTACTTGATGCCAAGCTGCCTCTGCTCTTGGAGATCTGCATGACAGTGATGATGCTGCCTATGAATATCATTGCTGGGTGCTAGTGTGCCTTGGTCACAGCAGGGAAGGGTCAGATATCCCTTTCCCTGGTGTCTTAGCAGAGCTTCCTGAAGGAGCCTAAAACATATGTCTGTGAGCCACGGGCACCAGGATTGCCAGCTCCTGCCTCTAGCCAGTATAATCCTTGGCTGCTCAATAGCAGGAAGTAGCAGGCAGGGATCTGGGCCAGAGAGGCCAAGGCAAGCGGGAAGACAAGAGTTAAGCAGACACTAGCGCAGAAAGGAGATGCCCAGATTCGCTGACCTGCTAACCTTGTATCTCCCTTATGCTCTGAGCAAGAGAGATGAGGTTGATTGTGAGAGAGGTGGCGGATCCATACACCAGCCACTTCCAGGACTGGCAAGGGCAGAGGCGGTGGGGAGCTGTGTCACACGGGTTCAACCAGGATGTGGGAAGATGGAGCAGGAGGGGAGGTGGAAAGTGTATTTGCCTAGGACCCTGGCCCAAGCCGTTCCCAGCAGAATGGTCAGGGGAGGATGTGCGGCTCTACACATCCTGTGCATCCCCGAAGGCCTGTGAGAACTACTGAGAACTTACAGCAAACCCCCAAGGGGCCCTGTGCCCTTTTTGCTATGGCAACTCCAGTTGGAACACTGGCTCAAGTCAGCAGGAGGCGCCTAGTACCTGGCCATGTCACAGAGCTCCAAACCATATGGGCACTGCCCAGAGGCTTCCCAGCACCCCAGGTGCAAATGCACTGTTAGTGAGGCACCAGGAGGCCCTGCTGGCCTGTGAGCACCAACTGCCTACCTCTAAGCAGCCTCACTACCCCTCCCTTAAGGCTGTTCCTGTTGGAATGCAAATGAAAGCACACATCAACAAAGTGGGCAAGGAATGGAGAAACAAAACCTCCGGCCACCCCCTGGAGGCTTTTCTGCATAGTGGGTCGCATATGTGCAGTCCTTCCTGCTCAGAAAAACACAGGGCTACTGCCTAGCAAGCCAGGCAAGGTCTTCAGGTGGTCTTGCCAAGGGGGCAGAGGCCGTTTCCAGACCAATCGGATGTCAGTCATAAAACCAGAAGGCAGGAAAGGAGTGCCGCTTCCCTCCTACCTTTGTCACAAACCTCCTGTGCACAGAAAAGGAGCAGAGGGGCTTCGGCACAGAGCAGGCAGACACAGATTAGATAAATGGGGATTGGTGTTCAACAGAGGACTGAGAGATCCCAGGTGTGCAGAGGGTGAGAGCAGAGGGAGACTTGGAGACGATAAGAAGGGCTACGCCAGGGTGAGGCAGTTGTAATTTCCCCAGAAGAAGTGAAGAGGTGCATGGGGAGGTGTGCAGCCTGTGAACCTCAAGAGGAGGAGGGGGAAATTGGGAAGCAGAGGCAGAGGCAAAGAGGCAGTGACGCAGAGGCATGTGTGAGTTGAGAGCAGTCCAGAGCAGCAAGGCAGGGACAGGAGGGCTAGGAGAGAGAACTCGGAGGGAGTTATCAACAAAGGAGGTATGTGTGCAAGGGACAAGCCTCAGGAACTCAGCTGCAGATGGCAGGTGGTGGCTAGGAAGGCCAGGTTGGGCGCCCCACCACCCTGCGACCAAGTAGAAGGGAGAAGAGGCAAGGATTCTGGGGCACAGGCCTGCCCCATTCTCTGCGCGCAGCGCTGTGCTTTAGGGTGTAGACCTGAGGGGTAACGAATGCCATCCTTGGTTGGGGCACTACTGGGGCGTAATCATGTGGTCCTGTTACATTGACATTTCTGCCTTGATTGCTTTCCCGAAGAGTTTGTTGCTACCCAGGTCTCCGAAGCTGCATGGTTCAGGGAATGGGAGACTGGTGAGGACAGCAGGGGGAGGACCAAGTGCCAATGGACTGTCCAGTAAGCAGCGCTGGGCTCCTTAGCCACGCCCACCACGAGAACAACACCCTGGACTTGAGCAAGTAGGACACAGTCCTCGAAAACCCCTTAGCACCTTCCAAGCCACTGTGTACTGGGTGCGCTCACGTGTGCGTGTGTGTGCCCCTGCTTGCCTACATGCGTGTGTTCCTGATGCTGTACAAGAGTGTGCTTCCTAAGCCTAAGTCTGCATATGTGCAAATAGGTATGTGGATGTAGATCCAGGAGGACCCGGCACAGTGGTGTTATAGTGAAAATGTGGGGGGTGGCGGGGAGGAAGAGAGAGAAAGAGAGAGAGAGAGAGTCGGCACGCCAGTGAGGAATTTTTGTTCATGTGCGGTTTCAGGAGTGTGTCAGGTATGAGGTTGGACAGAGGGAGTTCAAAGTGTTTACACGTTACTTGTCTTTTGAAGTTCCCGGAAACCAATCATATGGCGAAGGCTCCCCTCTTGTGCTGTCCGCTACACAAAGGTCTCCGTACTTGATGCCAAGCTGCCTCTGCTCTTGAGATCTGCATGACAGTGATGATGCTGCCTATGAATATCATTGCTGGGTGCTAGTGTGCCTTGGTCACAGCAGGGAAGGGTCAGATATCCCTTTCCCTGGTGTCTTAGCAGAGCTTCCTGAAGGAGCCTAAAACATATGTCTGTGAGCCACGGGCACCAGGATTGCCAGCTCCTGCCTCTAGCCAGTATAATCCTTGGCTGCTCAATAGCAGGAAGTAGCAGGCAGGGATCTGGGCCAGAGAGGCCAAGGCAAGCGGGAAGACAAGAGTTAAGCAGACACTAGCGCAGAAAGGAGATGCCCAGATTCGCTGACCTGCTAACCTTGTATCTCCCTTATGCTCTGAGCAAGAGAGATGAGGTTGATTGTGAGAGAGGTGGCGGATCCATACACCAGCCACTTCCAGGACTGGCAAGGGCAGAGGCGGGTGGGGAGCTGTGTCACACGGGTTCAACCAGGATGTGGGAAGATGGAGCAGGAGGGGAGGTGGAAAGTGTATTTGCCTAGGACCCTGGCCCAAGCCGTTCCCAGCAGAATGGTCAGGGGAGGGATGTGCGGCTCTACACATCCTGTGCATCCCCGAAGGCCTGTGAGAACTACTGAGAACTTACAGCAAACCCCCAAGGGGCCCTGTGCCCTTTTTGCTATGGCAACTCCAGTTGGAACACTGGCTCAAGTCAGCAGGAGGCGCCTAGTACCTGGCCATGTCACAGAGCTCCAAACCATATGGGCACTGCCCAGAGGCTTCCCAGCACCCCAGGTGCAAATGCACTGTTAGTGAGGCACCAGGAGGCCCTGCTGGCCTGTGAGCACCAACTGCCTACCTCTAAGCAGCCTCACTACCCCTCCCTTAAGGCTGTTCCTGTTGGAATGCAAATGAAAGCACACATCAACAAAGTGGGCAAGGAATGGAGAAACAAAACCTCCGGCCACCCCCTGGAGGCTTTTCTGCATAGTGGGTCGCATATGTGCAGTCCTTCCTGCTCAGAAAAACACAGGGCTACTGCCTAGCAAGCCAGGCAAGGTCTTCAGGTGGTCTTGGCCAAGGGGGCAGAGGCCGTTTCCAGACCAATCGGATGTCAGTCATAAAACCAGAAGGCAGGAAAGGAGTGCCGCTTCCCTCCTACCTTTGTCACAAACCTCCTGTGCACAGAAAAGGAGCAGAGGGGCTTCGGCACAGAGCAGGCAGACAACAGATTAGATAAATGGGGATTGGTGTTCAACAGAGGACTGAGAGATCCCAGGTGTGCAGAGGGTGAGAGCAGAGGGAGACTTGGAGACGATAAGAAGGGCTACGCCAGGGTGAGGCAGTTGTAATTTCCCAGAAGAAGTGAAGAGGTGCATGGGGAGGTGTGCAGCCTGTGAACCTCAAGAGGAGGAGGGGGAAATGGGAAGCAGAGGCAGAGGCAAAGAGGCAGTGACGCAGAGGCATGTGTGAGTTGAGAGCAGTCCAGAGCAGCAAGGCAGGGACAGGAGGGGCTAGGAGAGAGAACTCGGAGGGAGTTATCAACAAAGGAGGTATGTGTGCAAGGGACAAGCCTCAGGAACTCAGCTGCAGATGGCAGGTGGTGGCTAGGAAGGCCAGGTTGGGCGCCCCACCACCCTGCGACCAAGTAGAAGGGAGAAGAGGCAAGGGATTCTGGGGCACAGGCCTGCCCCATTCTCTGCGCGCAGCGCTGTGCTTTAGGGTGTAGACCTGAGGGGTAACGAATGCCATCCTTGGTTGGGGCACTACTGGGGCGTAATCATGTGGTCCTGTTACATTGACATTTCTGCCTTGATTGCTTTCCCGAAGAGTTTGTTGCTACCCAGGTCTCCGAAGCTGCATGGTTCAGGGAATGGGAGACTGGTGAGGACAGCAGGGGGAGGACCAAGTGCCAATGGACTGTCCAGTAAGCAGCGCTGGGCTCCTTAGCCACGCCCACCACGAGAACAACACCCTGGACTTGAGCAAGTAGGACACAGTCCTCGAAAACCCCTTAGCACCTTCCAAGCCACTGTGTACTGGGTGCGCTCACGTGTGCGTGTGTGCCCCTGCTTGCCTACATGCGTGCGTTCCTGATGCTGTACAAGAGTGTGCTTCCTAAGCCTAAGTCTGCATATGTGCATATAGGTATGTGGATGTAGATCCAGGAGGACCCGGCACAGTGTGTTATAGTGAGCATGTGGGGGTGGCGGGGAGGAAGAGAGAGAAAGAGAGAGAGAGAGAGTCGGCTCGCTTGTGAGGAATTTTTTGTTCATGTGCGGTTGCATGAGTGTGTCAGGTATGAGGTTGGACAGAGGGAGTTCAAAGTGTTTACACGTTACTGTTTTTTGAAGTTCCCGGAAACCAATCAAATGGCGAAGGCTCCCCTCTTGTGCTGTCCGCTACACAAAGGTCTCCGTACTTGATGCCAAGCTGCCTCTGCTCTTGGAGATCTGCATGACAGTGATGATGCTGCCTATGAATATCATTGCTGGGTGCTAGTGTGCCTTGGTCACGGCAGGGAAGTGTCAGATATTCCTTTCCCTGGTGTCTTAACAGACCTTCCTGAAGGAGCCTAAAACATATGTCTGTGAGCCACGGGCACCAGGATTGCCAGCTCCTGCCTCTAGCCAGTATAATCCTTGGCTGCTCAATAGCAGGAAGTAGCAGGCAGGGATCTGGGCCAGAGAGGCCAAGGCAAGCGGGAAGACAAGAGTTAAGCAGACACTAGCGCAGAAAGGAGATGCCCAGATTCGCTGACCTGCTAACCTTGTATCTCCTTATGCTCTGAGCAAGAGAGATGAGGTTGATTGTGAGAGAGGTGGCGGATCCATACACCAGCCACTTCCAGGACTGGCAAGGGCAGAGGCGGTGGGGAGCTGTGTCACACGGGTTCAACCAGGATGTGGGAAGATGGAGCAGGAGGGGAGGTGGAAAGTGTATTTGCCTAGGACCCTGGCCCAAGCCGTTCCCAGCAGAATGGTCAGGGGAGGGATGTGCGGCTCTACACATCCTGTGCATCCCCGAAGGCCTGTGAGAACGAGTGAGAACTTACAGCAAACCCCCAAGGTGCCCTGTGCCCTTTTTGCTATGGCAACTCCAGTTGGAACACTGGCTCAAGTCAGCAGGAGGCGCCTAGTACCTGGCCATGTCACAGAGCTCCAAACCATATGGGCACTGCCCAGAGGCTTCCCAGCACCCCAGGTGCAAATGCACTGTTAGTGAGGCACCAGGAGGCCCTGCTGGCCTGTGAGCACCAACTGCCTACCTCTAAGCAGCCTCACTACCCCTCCCTTAAGGCTGTTCCTGTTGGAATGCAAATGAAAGCACACATCAACAAAGTGGGCAAGGAATGGAGAAACAAAACATCCGGCCACCCCCTGGAGGCTTTTCTGTATAGTGGGTCGCATATGTGCAGTCCTTCCTGCTCAGAAAAACACAGGGCTGCTGCCTAGCAAGCCAGGCAAGGTCTTCAGGTGGTCTTGGCCAAGGGGGCAGAGGCCGTTTCCAGACCAATCGGATGTCAGTCATAAAACCAGAAGGCAGGAAAGGAGTGCCGCTTCCCTCCTACCTTTGTCACAAACCTCCTGTGCACAGAAAAGGAGCAGAGGGGCTTGGGCACAGAGCAGGCAGACAACAGATTAGATAAATGGGGATTGGTGTTCACCAGAGGACTGAGAGATCCCAGGTGTGCAGAGGGTGAGAGCAGAGGGAGATTTGGAGAAGATAAGAAGGGCTAGGCCAGGGTGAGGCAGTTGTAATTTCCCCAGAAGAAGTGAAGAGGTGCATGGGGAGGTGTGCAGCCTGTGAACCTCAAGAGGAGGAGGGGGAAATTGGGAAGCAGAGGCAGAGGCAAGAGGCAGTGACGCAGAGGCATGTGTGAGTTGAAAGCAGTCCAGAGCAGCAAGGCAGGGACAGGAGGGCTAGGAGAGAGAACTCGGAGGGAGTTATCAGCAAAGGAGGAATGTGTGCAGGGGACAAGCCTCAGGAACTCAGCTGCAGATGGCAGGTGGTGGCTAGGAAGGCCAGGTTGGGCGCCCCACCACCTTGGGACAAAATAGAAGGGAGAAGAGGCAAGGGATTCTGGGGCATAGGCCTGACCCATTCTCTGCGCGCAGCGCTGGGCTTTAGGGTGTAGACCTGAGGGGTAACGAATGCCATCCTTGGTTGGGGCACTACTGGGGCGTAATCATGTGGTCCTGTTACATTGACATTTCTGCCTTGATTGCTTTCCCGAAGATTTTTTGCTACCCAGGTCTCCGAAGCTGCATGGTTCAGGGAATGGGAGACTGGTGAGACAGCAGGGGGAGGCCCAAGTGCCAATGGACTGTCCAGTAAGCAGCGCTGGGCTCCTTAGCCACGCCCACCACAAGAACAACACCCTGGATTTGAGCAAGGAGGACACAGTCCTCGAAAACCCCTTAGCACCTTCCAAGCCACTGTGTACTGGGTGCACTCACGTGTGCGTGTGTGTGCCCCTGCTTGCCTACATGCGTGTGTTCCTGATGCTGTACAGGAGTGTGCTTCCTAAGCCTAAGTCTGCATATGTGCAAATAGGTATGTGGATGTAGATCCAGGAGGACCCGGCACAGTGTGTTATAGTGAGCATGTGGGGGTGGCGGGGAGGAAGAGAGAGAAAGAGAGAGAGAGAGAGTCGGCTTGCCTGTGAGGAATTTTTTGTTCATGTGCGGTTGCATGAGTGTGTCAGGTATGAGGTTGGACAGAGGGAGTTCAAAGTGTTTTACACGTTACTTGTTTTTTGAAGTTCCCGGAAACCAATCATATGGCGAAGGCTCCCCTCTTGTGCTGTCCGCTACACAAAGGTCTCCGTACTTGATGCCAAGCCTGCCTCTGCTCTTGGAGATCTGCATGACAGTGATGATGCTGCCTATGAATATCATTGCTGGGTGCTAGTGTGCCTTGGTCACGGCAGGGAAGTGTCAGATATCCCGTTCCCTGGTGTCTTAGCAGAGCTTCCTGAAGGAGCCTAAAACATATGTCTGTGAGCCACGGGCACCAGGATTGCCAGCTCCTGCCTCTAGCCAGTATAATCCTTGGCTGCTCAATAGCAGGAAGTAGCAGCAGGGATCTGGGCCAGAGAGGCCAAGGCAAGCGGGAAGACAAGAGTTAAGCAGACACTAGCGCAGAAATGAGATGCCCAGATTCGCTGACCTGCTAACCTTCTATCTCCCTTATGCTCTGAGCAAGAGAGATGAGGTTGATTGTGAGAGAGGTGGCGGATCCATACACCAGCCACTTCCAGGACTGGCAAGGGCAGAGGCAGTGGGGAGCTGTGTCACACGGGTTCAACCAGGATGTGGGAAGATGGAGCAGGAGGGGAGGTGGAAAGTGTATTTGCCTAGGACCCTGCCCAAGCCGTTCCCAGCAGAATGGTCAGGGGAGGGATGTGCGGCTCTACACATCCTGTGCATCCCCGAAGGCCTGTGAGAACTAGTGAGAACTTGACAGCAAACCCCCAAGGGGCCCTGTGCCCTTTTGGCTATGGCAACTCCAGTTGGAACACTGGCTCAAGTCAGCAGGAGGCGCCTAGTACCTGGCCATGTCACAGAGCTCCAAACCATATGGGCACTGCCCAGAGGCTTCCCAGCACCCCAGGTGCAAATGCACTGTTAGTGAGGCACCAGGAGGCCCTGCTGGCCTGTGAGCACCAACTGCCTACCTCTAAGCAGCCTCACTACCCCTCCCTTAAGGCTGTTCCTGTTGGAATGCAAATGAAAGCACACATCAACAAAGTGGGCAAGGAATGGAGAAACAAAACATCGGCCACCCCTGGAGGCTTTTCTGCATAGTGGGTCGCATATGTGCAGTCCTTCCTGCTCAGAAAAACACAGGGCTGCTGCCTAGCAAGCCAGGCAAGGTCTTCAGGTGGTCTTGGCCAAGGGGGCAGAGGCCGTTTCCAGACCAATCGGATGTCAGTCATAAAAGCAGAAGGCAGGAAAGGAGTGCCGCTTCCCTCCTACCTTTGTCACAAACCTCCTGTGCACAGAAAAGGAGCAGAGGGGCTTGGGCACAGAGCAGGCAGACAACAGATTAGATAAATGGGGATTGGTGTTCACCAGAGGACTGAGAGATCCCAGGTGTGCAGAGGGTGAGAGCAGAGGGAGATTTGGAGAAGATAAGAAGGGGCTAGGCCAGGGTGAGGCAGTTGTAATTTCCCCAGAAGAAGTGAAGAGGTGCATGGGGAGGTGTGCAGCCTGTGAACCTCAAGAGGAGGAGGGGAAATTGGGAAGCAGAGGCAGAGGCAAAGAGGCAGTGATGCAGAGGCATGTGCGAGTTGAAAGCAGTCCAAAGCAGCAAGGCAGGGACAGGAGGGCTAAGAGAGAGAACTCGGAGGAGTTATCAGCAAAGGAGGTATGTGTGCAGGGACAAGCCTCAGGAACTCAGCTGCAGATGGCAGGTGGTGGCTAGGAAGGCCAGGTTGGGCGCCCCACCACCCTGGGACCAAGTAGAAGGGAGAAGAGGCAAGGGATTCTGGGGCACAGGCCTGCCCCATTCTCTGCGCGCAGCGCTGGGCTTTAGGGTGTAGACCTGAGGGGTAACGAATGCCATCCTTGGTTGGGGCACTACTGGGGCGTAATCATGTGGTCCTGTTACATTGACATTTCTGCCTTGATTGCTTTCCCGAAGAGTTTGTTGCTACCCAGGTCTCCGAAGCTGCATGGTTCAGGGAATGGGAGACTGGTGAGGACAGCAGGGGAGGCCCAAGTGCCAATGGACTGTCCAGTAAGCAGCGCTGGGCTCCTTAGCCACGCCCACCACAAGAACAACACCCTGGATTTGAGCAAGGAGGACACAGTCCTCGAAACCCCTTAGCACCTTCCAAGCCACTGTGTACTGGGTGCGCTCACGTGTGCGTGGTGTGTGCCCCTGCTTGCCTACATGCGTGTGTTCCTGATGCTGTACAGGAGTGTGCTTCCTAAGCCTAAGTCTGCATATGTGCAAATAGGTATGTGGATGTAGATCCAGGAGGGACCCGGCACAGTGTGTTATAGTGAGCATGTGGGGGTGGCGGGGAGGAAGAGAGAGAAAGAGAGAGAGAGAGAGTCGGCTTGCCTGTGAGGAATTTTTTGTTCATGTGCGGTTGCATGAGTGTGTCAGGTATGAGGTTGGACAGAGGGAGTTCAAAGTGTTTACACGTTACTTGTTTTTTGAAGTTCCCGGAAACCAATCATATGGCGAAGGCTCCCCTCCTGTGCTGTCCGCTACACAAAGGTCTCCGTACTTGATGCCAAGCTGCCTCTGCTTTTGGAGATCTGCATGACAGTGATGATGCTGCCTATGAATATCATTGCTGGTGCTAGTGTGCCTTGGTCACGGCAGGGAAGTGTCAGATATCCCGTTCCCTGGTGTCTTAGCAGAGCTTCCTGAAGGAGCCTAAAACATATGTCTGTGAGCCACGGGCACCAGGATTGCCAGCTCCTGCCTCTAGCCAGTATAATCCTTGGCTGCTCAATAGCAGGAAGTAGCAGGCAGGGATCTGGGCCAGAGAGGCCAAGGCAAGCGGGAAGACAAGAGTTAAGCAGACACTAGCGCAGAAAGGAGATGCCCAGATTCGCTGACCTGCTAACCTTGTATCTCCCTTATGCTCTGAGCAAGAGAGATGAGGTTGATTGTGAGAGAGGTGGCGGATCCATACACCAGCCACTTCCAGGACTGGCAAGGGCAGAGGCGGGGGAGCTGTGTCACACGGGTTCAACCAGGATGTGGGAAGATGGAGCAGGAGGGGAGGTGGAAAGTGTATTTGCCTAGGACCCTGGCCCAAGCCGTTCCCAGCAGAATGGTCAGGGGAGGGATGTGCGGCTCTACACATCCTGTGCCATCCCCGAAGGCCTGTGAGAACTAGTGAGGACTTACAGCAAACCCCCAAGAGGCCCTGTGCCCTTTTTGCTATGGCAACTCCAGTTGGAACACTGGCTCAAGTCAGCAGGAGGCGCCTAGTACCTGGCCATGTCACAGAGCTCCAAACCATATGGGCACTGCCCAGAGGCTTCCCAGCACCCCAGGTGCAAATGCACTGTTAGTGAGGCACCAGGAGGCCCTGCTGGCCTGTGAGCACCAACTGCCTACCTCTAAGCAGCCTCACTACCCCTCCCTTAAGGCTGTTCCTGTTGGAATGCAAATGAAAGCACACATCAACAAAGTGGGCAAGGAATGGAGAAACAAAACATCCGGCCACCCCCTGGAGGCTTTTCTGCATAGTGGGTCGCATATGTGCAGTCCTTCCTGCTCAGAAAAACACAGGGCTGCTGCCTAGCAAGCCAGGCAAGGTCTTCAGGTGGTCTTGGCCAAGGGGGCAGAGGCCGTTTCCAGACCAATCGGATGTCAGTCATAAAACCAGAAGGCAGGAAAGGAGTGCCGCTTCCCTCCTACCTTTGTCACAAACCTCCTGTGCACAGAAAGAAAAGGAGCAGAGGGGCTTGGGCACAGAGCAGGCAGACAACAGATTAGATAAATGGGGATTGGTGTTCACCAGAGGACTGAGAGATCCCAGGTGTGCAGAGGGTGAGAGCAGAGGGAGATTTGGAGAAGATAAGAAGGGCTAGGCCAGGGTGAGGCAGTTGTAATTTCCCCAGAAGAAGTGAAGAGGTGCATGGGGAGGTGTGCAGCCTGTGAACCTCAAGAGGAGGAGGGGGAAATTGGGAAGCAGAGGCAGAGGCAAAGAGGCAGTGACGCAGAGGCATGTGTGAGTTGAAAGCAGTCCAGAGCAGCAAGGCAGGGACAGGAGGGCTAGGAGAGAGAACTCGGAGGGAGTTATCAGCAAAGGAGGTATGTGTGCAGGGGACAAGCCTCAGGAACTCAGCTGCAGATGGCAGGTGGTGGCTAGGAAGGCCAGGTTGGGCGCCCCACCACCTTGGGACAAAATAGAAGGGAGAAGAGGCAAGGGATTCTGGGGCATAGGCCTGACCCATTCTCTGCGCGCAGCGCTGGGCTTTAGGGTGTAGACCTGAGGGGTAACGAATGCCATCCTTGGTTGGGGCACTACTGGGGCGTAATCATGTGGTCCTGTTACATTGACATTTCTGCCTTGATTGCTTTCCGAAGAGTTTGTTGCTACCCAGGTCTCCGAAGCTGCATGGTCAGGGAATGGGAGACTGGTGAGGACAGCAGGGGGAGGCCCAAGTGCCAATGGACTGTCCAGTAAGCAGCGCTGGGCTCCTTAGCCACGCCCACCACAAGAACAACACCCAGGATTTGAGCAAGGAGGACACAGTCCTCGAAAACCCCTTAGCACCTTCCAAGCCACTGTGTACTGGGTGCGCTCACGTGTGCGTGTGTGTGCCCCTGCTTGCCTACATGCGTGTGTTCCTGATGCTGTACAAGAGTGTGCTTCCTAAGCCTAAGTCTGCATATGTGCAAATAGGTATGTGGATGTAGATCCAGGAGGACCTGGCACAGTGTGTTATAGTGAGCATGTGGGGGTGGCGGGGAGGAAGAGAGAGAAAGAGAGAGAGAGAGAGTCGGCTCGCCTGTGAGGAATTTTTTGTTCATGTGCGGTTGCATGAGTGTGTCAGGTATGAGGTTGGACAGAGGGAGTTCAAAGTGTTTACACGTTACTTGTTTTTTGAAGTTCCCGGAAACCAATCATATGGCGAAGGCTCCCCTCTTGTGCTGTCAGCTACACAAAGGTCTCCGTACTTGATGCCAACCTGCCTCTGCTCTTGGAGATCTGCATGACAGTGATGATGCTGCCTATGAATATCATTGCTGGGTGCTAGTGTGCCTTGGTCACGGCAGGGAAGGGTCAGATATCCCTTTCCCTGGTGTCTTAGCAGAGCTTCCTGAAGGAGCCTAAAACATATGGCTGTGAGCCACGGGCACCAGGATTGCCAGCTCCTGCCTCTAGCCAGTATAATCCTTGGCTGCTCAATAGCAGGAAGTAGCTGGCAGGGATCTGGGCCAGAGAGGCCAAGGCAAGCGGGAAGACAAGAGTTAAGCAGACACTAGCGCAGAAAGGAGATGCCCAGATTCGCTGACCTGCTAACCTTGTATCTCCCTTATGCTCTGAGCAAGAGAGATGAGGTGATTGTGAGAGAGGTGGCAGATCCATACACCAGCCACTTCCAGGACTGGCAAGGGCAGAGGCGGTGGGGAGCTGTGTCACACGGGTTCAACCAGGATGTGGGAAGATTGAGCAGGAGGGGAGCTGGAAAGTGTATTTGCCTAGGACCCTGGCCCAAGCCGTTCCCAGCAGATGGTCAGGGGAGGGATGTGCGGCTCTACACATCCTGTGCATCCCGAAGGCCTGTGAGAACTAGTGAGAACTTACAGCAAACCCCCAAGGGGCCCTGTGCCCTTTTGGCTATGGCAACTCCAGTTGGAACACTGGCTCAAGTCAGCAGGAGGCGCCTAGTACCTGGCCATGTCACAGAGCTCCAAACCATATGGGCACTGCCCAGAGGCTTCCAGCACCCCAGGTGCAAATGCACTGTTAGTGAGGCACCAGGAGGCCCTGCTGGCCTGTGAGCACCAACTGCCTACCTCTAAGCAGCCTCACTACCCCTCCCTTAAGGCTGTTCCTGTTGGAATGCAAATGAAAGCACACATCAACAAAGTGGGCAAGGAATGGAGAAACAAAACATCCGGCCAACCCCTGGAGGCTTTTCTGCATAGTGGGTCGCATATGTGCAGTCCTTCCTGCTCAGAAAAACACAGGGCTGCTGCCTAGCAAGCCAGGCAAGGTCTTCAGGTGGTCTTGGCCAAGGGGGCAGAGGGCCGTTTCCAGACCAATCCGATGTCAGTCATAAAACCAGAAGGCAGGAAAGGAGTGCCGCTTCCCTCCTACCTTTGTCACAAACCTCCTGTGCACAGAAAAGGAGCAGAGGGGCTTGGGCACAGAGCAGGCAGACAACAGATTAGATAAATAGGGATTGGTGTTCACCAGAGGACTGAGAGATCCCAGGTGTGCAGAGGGTGAGAGCAGAGGGAGATTTGGAGAAGATAAGAAGGGCTAGGCCAGGGTGAGGCAGTTGTAATTTCCCCAGAAGAAGTGAAGAGGTGCATGGGGAGGTGTGCAGCCTGTGAACCTCAAGAGGAGGAGGGGGAAATTGGGAAGCAGAGGCAGAGGCAAAGAGGCAGTGACGCAGAGGCATGTGTGAGTTGAAAGCAGTCCAGAGCAGCAAGGCAGGGACAGGAGGGCTAGGAGAGAGAACTCGGAGGGAGTTATCAGCAAAGGAGGTATGTGTGCAGGGGACAAGCCTCAGGGACTCAGCTGCAGATGGCAGGTGGTGGCTAGGAAGGCCAGGTTGGGCGCCCCACCACCCTGGGACCAAGTAGAAGGGAGAAGAGGCAAGGGATTCTGGGGCACAGGCCTGCCCCATTCTCTGCGCGCAGCGCTGGGCTTTAGGGTGTAGACCTGAGGGGTAACGAATGCCATCCTTGGTTGGGGCACTACTGGGGCGTAATCATGTGGTCCTGTTACATTGACATTTCTGCCTTGATTGCTTTCCCGAAGAGTTTGTTGCTACCCAGGTCTCCGAAGCTGCATGGTTCAGGAATGGGAGACTGGTGAGGACAGCAGGGGGAGGCCCAAGTGCCAATGGACTGTCCAGTAAGCAGCGCTGGGCTCCTTAGCCACGCCCACCACAAGAACAACACCCTGGACTTGAGCAAGTAGGACACAGTCCTCGAAAACCCCTTAGCACCTTCCAAGCCACTGTGTACTGGGTGCGCTCACGTGTGCGTGTGTGTGCCCCTGCTTGCTACATGCGTGTGTTCCTGATGCTGTACAAGAGTGTGCTTCCTAAGCCTAAGTCTGCATATGTGCAAATAGGTATGTGGATGTAGATCCAGGAGGACCTGGCACAGTGTGTTATAGTGAGCATGTGGGGGTGGCGGGGAGGAAGAGAGAGAAAGAGAGAGAGAGAGAGTCGGCTCGCCTGTGAGGAATTTTTTGTTCATGTGCGGTTGCATGAGTGTGTCAGGTATGAGGTTGGACAGAGGGAGTTCAAAGTGTTTACACGTTACTTGTTTTTTGAAGTTCCCGGAAACCAATCATATGGCGAACGCTCCCCTCTTGTGCTGCCGCTACACAAAGGTCTCCGTACTTGATGCCAAGCTGCCTCTGCTCTTGGAGATCTGCATGACAGTGATGATGCTGCCTATGAATATCATTGCTGGGTGCTAGTGTGCCTTGGTCACGGCAGGGAAGGGTCAGATATCCCTTTCCCTGGTGTCTTAGCAGAGCTTCCTGAAGGAGCCTAAAACATATGGCTGTGAGCCACGGGCACCAGGATTGCCAGCTCCTGCCTCTAGCCAGTATAATCCTTGGCTGCTCAATAGCAGGAAGTAGCAGGCAGGGATCTGGGCCAGAGAGGCCAAGGCAAGCGGAAGACAAGAGTTAAGCAGACACTAGCGCAGAAAGGAGATGCCCAGATTCGCTGACCTGCTAACCTTGTATCTCCATATGCTCTGAGCAAGAGAGATGAGGTTGATTGTGAGAGAGGTGGCGGATCCATACACCAGCCACTTCCAGGACTGGCAAGGGCAGAGGCGGTGGGGAGCTGTGTCACACGGGTTCAACCAGGATGTGGGAAGATGGAGCAGGAGGGGAGGTGGAAAGTGTATTTGCCTAGGACCCTGGCCCAAGCCGTTCCCAGCAGAATGGTCAGGGGAGGGATGTGCGGCTCTACACATCCTGTGCATCCCCGAAGGCCTGTGAGAACTAGTGAGAACTTACAGCAAACCCCCAAGGGGCCCTGTGCCCTTTTTGCTATGGCAACTCCAGTTGGAACACTGGCTCAAGTCAGCAAGAGGCGCCTCGTACCTGGCCATGTCACAGAGCTCCAAACCATATGGGCACTGCCCAGAGGCTTCCCAGCACCCCAGGGGCAAATGCACTGTTAGTGAGGCACCAGGAGGCCCTGCTGGCCTGTGAGCACCAACTGCCTACCTCTAAGCAGCCTCACTACCCCTCCCTTAAGGCTGTTCCTGTTGGAATGCTAAATGAAAGCACACATCAACAAAGTGGGCAAGGAATGGAGAAACAAAACATCCGGCCACCCCCTGGAGGCTTTTCTGCATAGTGGGTCGCATATGTGCAGTCCTTCCTGCTCAGAACAACACAGGGCTGCTGCCTAGCAAGCCAGGCAAGGTCTTCAGGTGGTCTTGGCCAAGGGGGCAGAGGCCGTTTCCAGACCAATCGGATGTCAGTCATAAAACCAGAAAGGCAGGAAAGGGAGTGCCGCTTCCCTCCTACCTTTGTCACAAACCTCCTGTGCACAGAAAGGAGCAGAGGGGCTTGGGCACAGAGCAGGCAGACAACAGATTAGATAAATGGGGATTGGTGTTCACCAGAGGACTGAGAGATCCCAGGAGTGCAGAGGGTGAGAGCAGAGGGAGATTTGGAGAAGATAAGAAGGGCTAGGCCAGGGTGAGGCAGTTGTAATTTCCCCAGAAGAAGTGAAGAGGTGCATGGGGAGGTGTGCAGCCTGTGAACCTCAAGAGGAGGAGGGGGAAATTGGGAAGCAGAGGCAGAGCAAAGAGGCAGTGATGCAGAGGCATGTGTGAGTTGAAAGCAGTCCAGAGCAGCAAGGCAGGGACAGGAGGGCTAGGAGAGAGAACTCGGAGGGAGTTATCAGCAAAGGAGGTATGTGTGCAGGGGACAAGCCTCAGGAACTCAGCTGCAGATGGCAGGTGGTGGCTAGGAAGGCCAGGTTGGGCGCCCCACCACCCTGGGACCAAGTAGAAGGGAGAAGAGGCAAGGGATTCTGGGGCACAGGCCTGCCCATTCCCTGCGCGCAGCGCTGTGCTTTAGGGTGTAGACCTGAGGGGTAACGATGCCATCCTTGGTTGGGGCACTACTGGGGCGTAATCATGTGGTCCTGTTACATTGACATTTCTGCCTTGATTGCTTTCCCGAAGACTTTGTTGCTACCCAGGTCTCCGAAGCTGCATGGTTCAGGGAATGGGAGACTGGTGAGGACAGCAGGGGGAGGCCCAAGTTCCAATGGACTGTCCAGTAAGCAGCGCTGGGGCTCCTTAGCCACGCCCACCACGAGAACAACACCCTGGACTTGAGCAAGTAGGACACAGTCCTCGAAAACCCCTTAGCACCTTCCAAGCCACTGTGTACTGGGTGCGCTCACGTGTGCGTGTGTGTGCCCCTTCTTGCCTACATGCGTGCGTTCCTGATGCTGTACAAGAGTGTGCTTCCTAAGCCTAAGTCTGGCATATGTGCAAATAGGTATGTGGATGTAGATCCAGGAGGACACGGCACAGTGTGTTATAGTGAGCATGTGGGGGTGGCGGGGAGGAAGAGAGAGAAAGAGAGAGAGAGAGAGTCGGCTGGCCTGTGAGGAATTTTTTGTTCATGTGCGGTTTGCATGAGTGTGTCAGGTATGAGGTTGGACAGAGGGAGTTCAAAGTGTTTACACGTTACTTGTTTTTTGAGTTCCCGGAAACCAATCATATGGCGAACGCTCCCCTCTTGTGCTGCCCGCTACACAAAGGTCTCCGTACTTGATGCCAAGCTGCCTCTGCTCTTGGAGATCTGCATGACAGTGATGATGCTGCCTATGAATATCATTGCTGGGTGCTAGTGTGCCTTGGTCACGGCAGGGAAGGGTCAGATATCCCTTTCCCTGGTGTCTTAGCAGAGCTTCCTGAAGGAGCCTAAAACATATGGCTGTGAGCCACGGGCACCAGGATTGCCAGCTCCTGCCTCTAGCCAGTATAATCCTTGGCTGCTCAATAGCAGGAAGTAGCTGGCAGGGATCTGGGCCAGAGAGGCCAAGGCAAGCGGGAAGACAAGAGTTAAGCAGACACTAGCGCAGAAAGGAGATGCCCAGATTCGCTGACCTGCTAACCTTGTATCTCCCTTATGCTCTGAGCAAGAGAGATGAGGTTGATTGTGAGAGAGGTGGCGGATCCATACACCAGCCACTTCAGGACTGGCAAGGGCAGAGGCGGTGGGGAGCTGTGTCACACGGGTTCAACCAGGATGTGGAAGATGGAGCAGGAGGGGAGGTGGAAAGTGTATTTGCCTAGGACCCTGGCCCAAGCCGTTCCCAGCAGAATGGTCAGGGGAGGGATGTGCGGCTCTACACATCCTGTGCATCCCCGAAGGCCTGTGAGAACTAGTGAGAAACTTACAGCAAACCCCCAAGGGGCCCTGTGCCTTTTTGCTATGGCAACTCCAGTTGGAACACTGGCTCAAGTCAGCAGGAGGCGCCTAGTACCTGGCCATGTCACAGAGCTCCAAACCATATGGGCACTGCCCAGAGGCTTCCCAGCACCCCAGGTGCAAATGCACTGTTAGTGAGGCACCAGGAGACCTGCTGGCCTGTGAGCACCAACTGCCTACCTCTAAGCAGCCTCACTACCCCTCCCTTAAGGCTGTTCCTGTTGGAATGCAAATGAAAGCACACATCAACAAAGTGGCAAGGAATGGAGAACAAAAACATCCGGCCACCCCAGGAGGCTTTTCTGCATAGTGGGTCGCCTATGTGCAGTCCTTCCTGCTCAGAAAAACACAGGGCTGCTGCCTAGCAAGCCAGCAAGGTCTTCAGGTGGTCTTGGCCAAGGGGGCAGAGGCCGTTTCCAGACCAATCCGATGTAAGTCATAAAACCAGAAGGCAGGAAAGGAGTGCCACTTCCCTCCTACCTTTGTCACAAACCTCCTGTGCACAGAAAAGGAGCAGAGGGGCTTGGGCACAGAGCAGGCAGACAACAGATTAGATAAATGGGGATTGGTGTTCACCAGAGGACTGAGAGATCCCAGGTGTGCAGAGGGTGAGAGCAGAGGGAGATTTGGAGAAGATAAGAAGGGCTAGGCCAGGGTGAGGCAGTTGTAATTTCCCCAGAAGAAGTGAAGAGGTGCATGGGGAGGTGTGCAGCCTGTGAACCTCAAGAGGAGGAGGGGGAAATTGGGAAGCAGAGGCAGAGGCAAAGAGGCAGTGACGCAGAGGCATGTGTGAGTTGAAAGCAGTCCAGAGCAGCAAGGCAGGGACAGGAGGGCTAGGAGAGAGAACTCGAGGGAGTTTATCAGCAAAGGAGGTATGTGTGCAGGGGACAAGCCTCAGCAACTCAGCTGCAGATGGCAGGTGGTGGCTAGGAAGGCCAGGTTGGGCGCCCCACCACCCTGGGACCAAGTAGAAGGGAGAAGAGGCAAGGGATACTGGGGCACAGGCCTGCCCCATTCTCTGCGCGCAGCGCTGTGCTTTAGGGTGTAGACCTGAGGGGTAACGAATGCCATCTTGGTTGGGGCACTACTGGGGCGTAATCATGTGGTCCTGTTACATTGACATTTCTGCCTTGATTGCTTTCCCGAAGAGTTTGTTGCTACCCAGGTCTCCGAAGCTGCATGGTTCAGGGAATGGGAGACTGGTGAGGACAGCAGGGGGAGGCCCAAGTGCCAATGGACTGTCCAGTAAGCAGCGCTGGGCTCCTAGCCACGCCCACCACAAGAACAACACCCTGGACTTGAGCAAGTAGGACACAGTCCTCGAAAACCCCTTAGCACCTTCCAAGCCACTGTGTACTGGGTGCGCTCACGTGTGCGTGTGTGTGCCCCTGCTTGCCTACATGCGTGCGTTCCTGATGCTGTACAAGAGTGTGCTTCCTAAGCCTAAGTCTGCATATGTGCAAATAGGTATGTGGATGTAGATCCAGGAGGACCCGGCACAGTGTGTTATAGTGAGCATGTGGGGGTGGCGGGGGAGGAGAGAGAGAAAGAGAGAGAGAGAGAGTCGGCTCGCCTGTGAGGAATTTTTGTTCATGTGCGGTTGCATGAGTGTGTCAGGTATGAGGTTGACAGAGGGAGTTCAAAGTGTTTACACGTTACTTGTTTTTTGAAGTTCCCGGAAACCAATCATATGGCGAAGGCTCCCCTCTTGTGCTGTCCTCTACACAAAGGTCTCCGTACTTGATGCCAAGCTGCCTCTGCTCTTGGAGATCTGCATGACAGTGATGATGCTGCCTATGAATATCATTGCTGGGTGCTAGTGTGCCTTGGTCACGGCAGGGAAGGGTCAGATATCCCTTTCCCTGGTGTCTTAGCAGAGCTTCCTGAAGGAGCCTAAAACATATGGCTGTGAGCCACGGGCACCAGGATTGCCAGCTCCTGCCTCTAGCCAGTATAATCCTTGGCTGCTCAATAGCAGGAAGTAGCAGGCAGGGATCTGGGCCAGAGAGGCCAAGGCAAGCGGGAAGACAAGAGTTAAGCAGACACTAGCGCAGAAAGGAGATGCCCAGATTCGCTGACCTGCTAACCTTGTATCTCCCTTATGCTCTCAGCAAGAGAGATGAGGTTGATTGTGAGAGAGGTGGCGGATCCATACACCAGCCAATTCCAGGACTGGCAAGGGCAGAGGCAGTGGGGAGCTGTGTCACACGGGTTCAACCAGGATGTGGGAAGATGGAGCAGGAGGGGAGGTGGAAAGGTGTATTTGCCTAGGACCCTGGCCCAAGCCGTTCCCAGCAGAATGGTCAGGGGAGGGATGTGCGGCTCTACACATCCTGTGCATCCCCGAAGGCCTGTGAGAACTAGTGAGAACTTACAGCAAACCCCCAAGGGGCCCTGTGCCCTTTTTGCTATGGCAACTCCAGTTGGAACACTGGTTCAAGTCAGCAAGAGGCGCCTCGTACCTGGCCATGTCACAGAGCTCCAAACCATAATGGGCACTGCCCAGAGGCTTCCCAGCACCCCAGGTGCAAATGCACTGTTAGTGAGGCACCAGGAGGCCCTGCTGGCCTGTGAGCACCAACTGCCTACCTCTAAGCAGCCTCACTACCCCTCCCTTAAGGCTGTTCCTGTTGGAATGCAAATGAATGCACACATCAACAAAGTGGGCAAGGAATGGAGAAACAAAACATCCGGCCACCCCCTGGAGGCTTTATCTGCATAGTGGGTCGCATATGTGCAGTCCTTCCTGCTCAGAACAACACAGGGCTGCTGCCTAGCAAGCCAGGCAAGGTCTTCAGGTGGTCTTGGCCAAGGGGGCAGAGGCCGTTTCCAGACCAATCGGATGTCAGTCATAAAACCAGAAGGCAGGAAAGGAGTGCCGCTTCCCTCCTACCTTTGTCACAAACCTCCTGTGCACAGAAAAGGAGCAGAGGGCTTGGGCACAGAGCAGGCAGACAACAGATTAGATAAATGGGGATTGGTGTTCACCAGAGGACTGAGAGATCCAGGTGTGCAGAGGGTGAGAGCAGAGGGAGATTTGAGAAGATAAGAAGGGCTAGGCCAGGGTGAGGCAGTTGTAATTTCCCCAGAAGAAGTGTAGAGGTGCATGGGGAGGTGTGCAGCCTGTGAACCTCAAGAGGAGGAGGGGGAAATTGGGAAGCAGAGGCAGAGGCAAAGAGGCAGTGATGCAGAGGCATGTGTGAGTTGAAAGCAAGTCCAGAGCAGCAAGGCAGGGACAGGAGGGCTAGGAGAGAGAACTCGGAGGGAGTTATCAGCAAAGGAGGTATGTGTGCAGGGGACAAGCCTCAGGAACTCAGCTGCAGATGGCAGGTGGTGGCTAGGAAGGCCAGGTTGGGCGCCCCACCACCCTGGGACCAAGTAGAAGGGAGAAGAGGCAAGGGATTCTGGGGCACAGGCCTGCCCCATTCTCTGCGCGCAGCGCTGTGCTTTAGGGTGTAGACCTGAGGGGTAACGAATGCCATCCTTGTTTGGGGCACTACTGGGGCGTAATCATGTGGTCCTGTTACATTGACATTTCTGCCTTGATTGCTTTCCCGAAGACTTTGTTGCTACCCAGGTCTCCGAAGCTGCATGGTTTCAGGGAATGGGAGACTGGTGAGGGACAGCAGGGGGAGGCCCAAGTTCCAATGGACTGTCCAGTAAGCAGCGCTGGGCTCCTTAGCCACGCCACCACGAGAACAACACCCTGGACTTGAGCAAGTAGGACACAGTCCTCGAAAACCCCTTAGCACCTTCCAAGCCACTGTGTACTGGGTGCGCTCACGTGTGCGTGTGTGTGCCCCTTCTTGCCTACATGCGTGCGTTCCTGATGCTGTACAAGAGTGTGCTTCCTAAGCCTAAGTCTGCATATGTGCAAATAGGTATGTGGATGTAGATCCAGGAGGACACGGCACAGTGTGTTTAGTGAGCATGTGGGGGTGGCGGGGAGGAGAGAGAGAAAGGAGAGAGAGAGAGTCGGCTGGCCTGTGAGGAATTTTTTGTTCATGTGCGGTTGCATGAGTGTGTCAGGTATGAGGTTGGACAGAGGGAGTTCAAAGTGTTTACACGTTACTTGTTTTCGAAGTTCCCCGAAACCAATCATATGGCGCAGGCCTCCCCTCTTGTGCTGTCCGCTACACAAAGGTCTCCGTACTTGATGCCAAGCTGCCTCTGCTCTTGGAGATCTGCAGGACAGTGATGATGCTGCCTATGAATATCATTGCTGGGTGCTAGTGTGCCTTGTCACGGCAGGGAAGGGTCAGATATCCCTTTCCCTGGTGTCTTAGCAGAGCTTCCTGAAGGAGTCTAAAACATATGGCTGTGAGCCACGGGCACCAGGATTGCCAGCTCCTGCCTCTAGCCAGTATAATCCTTGGCTGCTCAATAGCAGGAAGTAGCTGGTAGGGATCTGGGCCAGAGAGGCCAAGGCAAGCGGGAAGACAAGAGTTAAGCAGACACTAGCGCAGAAAGGAGATGCCCAGATTCGCTACCTGCTAACCTTGTATCTCCCTATGCTCTGAGCTAGAGAGATGAGGTGATTGTGAGAGAGGTGGCGGATCCATACACCAGCCACTTCCAGGACTGGCAAGGGAAGAGGCGGTGGGGAGCTGTGTCACACGGGGTCAACCAGGATGTGGGAAGATGGAGCAGGAGGGGAGGTGGAAAGTGTATTTGCCTAGGACCCTGGCCCAAGCCGTTCCCAGCAGAATGGTCAGGGGAGGGATGTGCGGCTCTACACATCCTGTGCATCCCCGAAGGCCTGTGAGAACTAGTGAGAACTTACAGCAAACCCCCAAGGGGCCCTGTGCCCTTTTGCTATGGCAACTCCAGTTGGAACACTGGCTCAAGTCAGCAGGAGGCGCCTAGTACCTGGCCATGTCACAGAGCTCCAAACCTTATGGGCACTGCCCAGAGGCTTCCCAGCACCCCAGGTGCAAATGCACTGTTAGTGAGGCACCAGAGGCCCTGCTGGCCTGTGAGCACCAACTGCCTCCCTCTAAGCAGCCCTCACTACCCCTCCCTTAAGGCTGTTCCTGTTGGATTGCAAATGAAAGCACACATCAACAAAGTGGGCAAGGAATGGAGAAACAAAACATCCGGCCCCCCCCTGGAGGCTTTTCTGCATAGTGGGTCGCATATGTGCAGTCCTTCCTGCTCAGAAAAACACAGGGCTGCTGCCTAGCAAGCCAGGCTAGGTCTTCAGGTGGTCTTGGCCAAGGGGGCAGAGGCCGTTTCCAGACCAATCGGATGTCAGTCATAAAACCAGAAGGCAGGAAAGGAGTGCCGCTTCCCCTCCTACCTTTGTCACAAACCTCCTGTGCACAGAAAAGGAGCAGAGGGGCTTGGGCACAGAGCAGGCAGACAACAGATTAGATAAATGGGGATTGGTGTTCACCAGAGGACTGAGAGATCCCAGTTTGCAGACGGTGAGAGCAGAGGAGATTTGGAGAAGATAAGAAGGGCTAGGCCAGGGTGAGGCAGTTGTAATTTCCCCAGAAGAAGTGAAGAGGTGCATGGGGAGGTGTGCAGCCTGTGAACCTCAAGAGGAGGAGGGGGAAATTGGGAAGCAGAGGCAGAGGCAAAGAGGCAGTGACGCAGAGGCATGTGTGAGTTGAAAGCAGTCCAGAGCAGCAAGGCAGGGACAGGAGGGCTAGGAGAGAGAACTCGGAGGGAGTTATCAGCAAAGGAGGTATGTGTGCAGGGGACAAGCCTCAGGAACTCAGCTGCAGATGGCAGGTGGTGGCTAGGAAGGCCAGGTTGGGCGCCCCACCCACCCTGGGACCAAGTAGAAGGGAGAAGAGGCAAGGGATTCTGGGGGCACAGGCCTGCCCCATTCTCTGCGCGCAGCGCTGTGCTTTAGGGTGTAGACCTGAGGGGCTAACGAATGCCATCCTTGGTTGGGGCACTACTGGGGCGTAATCATGTGGTCCTGTTACATTGACATTTCTGCCTTGATTGCTTTCCCGAAGAGTTTGTTGCTACCCAGGTCTCCGAAGCTGGCATGGTTCAGGGAATGGGAGACTGGTGAGGACAGCAGGGGGAGGCCCAAGTGCCAATGGACTGTCCAGTAAGCAGCGCTGGGCTCCTTAGCACGCCCACCACGAGAACAACACCCTGGCCTTGAGCATGTAGGACACAGTCCTCGGAAAACCCCTTAGCACCTTCCAAGCCACTGTTGTACTGGGTGCGCTCACTGTGCGTGTTGTGCCCCTGCTTG
>NW_025961577.1:0-33474 GCF_023159225.1 Perognathus longimembris pacificus | reverse complement strand
CTCAGAAGGTTTACTCCCTGATATACAGCCTACCCCTTACACAGTGCAGGTCGTTCATAAATGAGCTTTTTCTCTGTTCCCTCACCACAATCCAGATTCTTTTGGGGAGTTACCAGTACATTACCATACCAGGAAGTACCTTAATTTATTAAGCTACTGCTTTTCTTATCTCAGTGGAGATATTTACTGATAAACAGCTACCTACGCAGCATGCAGGTTCCTAAATGAGCTTTTATCTCTGTTCCCCTCACCACAAATCAGATTCTTTGGAGTTCCCAGTACATTACCATACCAGTGTAATTACCTTAACAAGCTCCAGCTGTTTTTATTCTCAGAATATTTACTCCCGATATACAGCTGCCTACCAGCATCGTAAGTGCAGGTCCTAAATGAGCTTTTTCTCTTCCCTCACCACAATCCAGATTCTTTTGGGGAGTTACCAGTACAGTAACCATACCAGGAAGTACTTAATTTATTAAGCTACTGCTTTTCTTAATCTCAGTGGAGATATTTACTGATAAAGAGCTACCTACGCAGCATGTTCATGTCGTTCCTAAATGAGCTTTTATCTCTCTCCCCTCACCACAAATCAGATTCTTCTGAGGAGTTCCCAGTACATTATCCTTTCCCCTGTGTAATTACCTTAACAAGCTCCAGCTGTTTTTATTCTCAGAAGGTTTACTCCCTGATATACAGCTGCCTACCACTTCGTAAATGCAGGTCCTAATGAGCTTTTTCTCTGTTCCCCTCACCAAATCCAGATTCTTTTGGGGAGTTACCAGTACAGTAACATACAAGGAAGTAATTAATTTATTAAGCTACTGCTTTTATTAATCTCAGTGGAGATATTTACTGATAAACAGCTACCTACGCAGCATGTTCATGTCGTTCCTAAATGAGCTTTTATCTCTCTCCCCTCACCACAAATCAGATTCTTCTGAGGAGTTCCCAGTACATTATCCTTTTCCCTGTGTAATTACCTTAACAAGCTCCAGCTGTTTTTATTCTCAGAAGGTTTACTCCCTGATATACCTGCCTACCCCCTTCGTAAGTGCAGGTCCTAAATGAGCTTTTTTCTCTGTTCCCTCACCACAATCCAGATTCTTTTGGGGAGTTACCAGTACAGTAACCATACCAGGAATTACTTAATTTATTAAGCTACTGCTTTTCTTAATCTCAGTGGAGATATTTACTGATAAACAGCTACCTACGCAGCATGTTCATGTCGTTCCTAAATGAGCTTTTATCTCTCTCCCCTCACCACAATCAGATTCTTCTGAGGAGTTCCCAGTACATTATCTTTTCCCCTGTGTAATTACCTTAACAAGCTCCAGCTGCTTTTATTCTCAGAAGGTTTACTCCCTGATATACAGCTGCCTACCCCCTTCGTAAGTGCAGGTCCTAAATGAGCTTTTTTCTCTGTTCCCCTCACCACAATCCAGATTCTTTTGGGGAGTTACCAGTACAGTAACCATACCAGGTAATACTTAATTTATTAAGCTACTGCTTTTCTTAATCTCAGTGAAATATTTACTGATAAACAGCTACCTACGCAGCATGTTCATTCGTTCCTAAATGAGCTTTTATCTCTCTGTTCCCTCACCACAAATCAGATTCTTTCTGGGAGTTCCCAGTACATTATCCTTTCCCCTGTGTAATTTACCTTAACAAGCCTGCTGTTTTTATTCTCAGAAGATATTTACTCCCTGATATACAGCTGCCTACCCCCTTCGTCATGCAGGTCCTAAATGAGCTTTTTCTCTGTTCCCTCACCACAATCAGATCTTTTGGGGAGTTACCAGTACAGTAACCATACCAGGAAGTACCTTAATTTATTAAGCTACTGTTTTTAATCTCAGTGGAGATATTTACTGATAAACAGCTACCTACGCAGCATGTTCATGTCGTTCCTAAATGAGCTTTTATCTCTCTCCCTCACCACAAATCAGATTCTTCTGAGGAGTTCCCAGTACATTATCCTTTTCCCTGTGTAATTACCTTAACAAGCTCCAGCTGTTTTTATTCTCAGAAGGTTTACTCCCTGATATACAGCTGCCACCTTCGTAAGTGCAGGTCCTAAATGAGCTTTTTCTCTTCCCTCACCACAATCAGATTCTTTTGGGGAGTTACCAGTACAGTAACCATACCAGGAAGTACTTAATTTATTAAGCTACTGCTTTTCTTAATCTCAGTGGATATTTACTGATAAACAGCTACCTACGCAGCATGTTCATGTCGTTCCTAAATGAGCTTTTATCTCTCTTCCCTCACCACAAATCAGATTCTTCTGAGGAGTTCCCAGTACAGTAACCTTTCCCCTGTGTAATTACCTTAACAAGCTCCAGCTGTTTTTATTCTCAGTAGGTTTACTCCCTGATATACAGCTGCCTACCCCCTTCGTAAGTTCAGGTCCTAAATGAGCTTTTTTCTCTGTTCCCCTCACCACAATCCAGATTCTTTTGGGAGTTACCAGTACAGTAACCATTCCAGGTAATACTTAATTTATTAAGCTACTGCTTTTCTTAATCTCAGTGGAGATATTTACTGAAACAGCTACCTACGCAGCATGTTCATGTCGTTCCTAAATGAGCTTTTATCTCTCTCCCCTCACCACAAATCAGATTCTTCTGAGGAGTTCCCAGTACATTATCCTTTCCCCTGTGTAATTACCTTAACAAGCTCCAGCTGTTTTTATTCTCAGAAGGTTTACTCCCTGATATACAGCTACCTACCCCCTTCGTAAGTGCAGGTCCTAAATGAGCTTTTTCTCTCTGTTCCCTCACCACAATCAGATTCTTTTGGGGAGTTACCAGTACAGTAACCATACCAGGAAGTACTTAATTTATTAAGCTACTGCTTTTCTTAATCTCAGTGGAGATATTTACTGATAAACAGCTACCTACGCAGCATGTTCATGTCGTTCCTAAATGAGCTTTTATCTCTCTCCCCTCACCACAAATCAGATTCTTCTGAGGAGTTCCCAGTACATTATCCTTTCCCCTGTGTAATTACCTTAACAAGCTCCACTGCTTTTTTATTCTCAGAGGTTTACTCCTGATATACAGCGCCTACCCCCTTCGTAAGTGCAGGTCCTAAATGAGCTTTTTTCTCTGTTCCCTCACCACAATCCAGATTCTTTTGGGGAGTTACCAGTACAGTAACCATAGGAAGTACTTATTTAAAGCTACTGCTTTTCTTAATCTCAGTGGAGATATTTACTGATAAACAGCTACCTATGCAGCATGTCATGTCGTTCCTAAATGAGCTTTTATCTCTCTGCCCTCACCACAATCCAGATTCTTTTGTGGAGTTACCAGTACAGTAACCATTCCAGGAATACTTAATTTATTAAGCTACTGCTTTTCTTAATCTCAGATATTTACTGATAAACAGCTACCTACGCAGCATGTTCATGTCGTTCCTAAATGAGCTTTTATCTCTCTCCCCTCACCACAAATCAGATTCTTCTGAGGAGTTCCCAGTACATTACCCTCCTGTGTAATTACCTTAAACAAGCTCAGCTGTTTTTATTCTCAGAAGGTTTACTCCCTGATATACAGCTACCTCGCAGTGTTCAGGTCCTAAATGAGTTTTTTCTCTGTTCCCTCACCACAATCCAGATTCTTTTGGGGAGTTACCAGTAGAACCATACCAGGAAGTACTTAATTTATTAAGCTACTGCTTTTCTTAATCTCAGTGGAGATATTTACTGATAAACAGCTACCTACGCAGCTTCATGTCGTTCCTAAATGAGCTTTTTCTCTCTCCCCTCACCACAAATCAGATTCTTCTGAGGAGTTCCCAGTACATTATCCTGTGTAATTACTTAACAAGCTCCAGCTGCTTTTATTCTCAGAAGGTTTACTCCTGATATACAGCTGCCTACCCCCTTCGTAAGTGCAGGTTCCTAAATGAGCTTTTTTCTCTGTTCCCTCACCACAATCCAGATTCTTTTGGGGAGTTACCAGTACAACCATTCCAGGAAGTACTTAATTTATTAAGCTACTGCTTTTCTTAATCTCAGTGGAGATATTTACTGATAAACAGCTACCTACGTTCAGCATGTCATGTCGTTCCTAAATGAGCTTTTATCTCTCTCCCCTCACCACAATCAGATTCTTTTGTGGAGTTACCAGTACAGTAACCATACCAGGAAGTACTTAATTTATTAACTACTGCTTTTCTTAATCTCAGTGGAGATATTTACTGATAAACAGCTACCTACGCAGCATGTTCATGTCGTTCCTAAATGAGCTTTTATCTCTCTCCCCTCACCACAAATCAGATTCTTCTGAGGAGTTCCCAGTACATTATCCTTTCTCCTGTGTATTACCTAAACAAGCTCAGCTGTTTTTATTCTCAGAAGGTTTACTCCCGATATACAGCTGCCTACCGCTTCGTAATGCAGGTCCTAAATGAGCTTTTTTCTCTGTTCCCTCACCACAATCCAGATTCTTTTGGGGAGTTACCAGTACAGGAACCATACCAGGAATTACTTATTTATTAAGATACTGCTTTTCTTAATCTCAGTGGAGATATTTACTGATAAACAGCTACCTACGCAGCACGTTCATGTCGTTCCTAAATGAGCTTTTTCTCTCTCCCTCACCACAAATCAGATTCTTCTGAGGAGTTCCCAGTACATTATCGTTTCCCCTGTGTAATTACTTAACAAGCTCCAGCTGTTTTTATTCTCAGAAGGTTTACTCCCTGATATACAGCTGCCTACCCCCTTCGTAAGTGCAGGTTCCTAAATGAGCTTTTTTCTCTGTTCCCTCACCACAATCCAGATTCTTTTTGGGAGTTACCAGTACAGGAACCATTCCAGGAAGTACTTAATTTATTAAGCTACTGCTTTTCTTAATCTCAGTGGAGATATTTACTGATAAACAGCTACCTACGCAGCATGTTCATGTCGTTCCTAAATGAGATTTTATCTCTCTCCCCTCACCACAAATCAGATTCTTCTGAGGAGTTCCCAGTACATTATCCCTTCCCTGTGTAATTACCTTAACAAGCTCCAGCTGTTTTTATTCTCAGAAGGTTTACTCCCTGATATACATTCTGCCTACCCCTTCGTAGTGCAGGTCTTAAATGAGCTTTTTCTCTCTTCCCTCACCACAATCCAGATTCTTTTGGGGAGTTACCAGTACAGTAACCATACCAGGAAGTACTTAATTTATTAAGCTACTGCTTTTCTTAATCTCAGTGGAGATATTTACTGATAAACAGCTACCTACGCAGCATGTTCATGTCGTTCCTAAATGAGCTTTTATCTCTCTCCCCTCACCACAAATCAGATTCTTCTGAGGAGTTCCCAGTACATTATCCTTTCCCCTGTGTAATTACCTTAACAAGCTCCAGCTGTTTTTATTCTCAGAAGGTTTACTCCCTGATATACAGCTGCCTACCCCCTTCGTAAGTGCAGGTCCTAAATGAGCTTTTTTCTCTGTTCCCTCACCACAATCCAGATTCTTTTGGGGAGTTACCAGTACAGTAACCATACCAGGAAGTACTTAATTTATTAAGCTACTGCTTTTCTTAATCTCAGTGGAGATATTTACTGATAAACAGCTACCTACGCAGCATGTTCATGTCGTTCCTAAATGAGCTTTTATCTCTCTCCCTCACCACAAATCAGATTCTTCTGAGGAGTTCCCAGTACATTATCTTTCCCCTGTGTAATTACCTTAACAAGCTCCAGCTGTTTTTATTCTCAGAAGGTTTACTCCCTGATATACAGCTGCCTACCCCCTTCGTAAGTGCAGGTCCTAAATGAGCTTTTTTCTCTGTTCCCTCACCACAATCCAGATTCTTTTGGGGAGTTACCAGTACAGTAACCATACCAGGAAGTACTTAATTTATTAAGCTACTGCTTTTCTTAATCTCAGTGGAGATATTTACTGATAAACAGCTACCTACGCAGCATGTTCATGTCGTTCCTAAATGAGCTTTTATCTCTCTCCCCTCACCACAAATCAGATTCTTCTGAGTTCCCAGTACATTATCCTTTTCCCTGTGTAATTACCTTAACAAGCTCCACTGCTTTTTTAATTCTCAGAAGGTTTACTCCCTAGATATACAGCTGCCTACCCCCTTCGTAAGTGCAGGTCCTAAATGAGCTTTTTTCTCTGTTCCCTCACCACAATCCAGATTCTTTTGGGGAGTTACCAGTACAGTAACCATACCAGGAAGTACTTAATTTAAAGCTACTGGCTTTTCTTAATCTCAGTGGAGATATTTACTGATATACAGCTGCCTACGCAGCATGTTCATGTCGTTCCTAAATGAGCTTTTATCTCTCTCCCTCACCACAATCCAGATTCTTTTGGGGAGTTACCCAGTACAATCCATACCAGGAAGTACTTAATTTATTCAGCTACTGCTTTTCTTAATCTCAGTGGAGATATTTACTGATAAACAGCCGCTACGCAGCCGTCATGTCGTTCCTAAATGAGCTTTTTCTCTCTCCCCTCACCACAAATCAGATTCTTTGGGAGTTACCAGTACAGTAACCATACCAGGAAGTACTTAATTTATTAAGCTACTGCTTTTCTTAATCTCAGTGGAGATATTTACTGATAAACAGCTACCTACGCAGCATGTTCATGTCGTTCTAAATGAGCTTTTATCTCTCTCCCCTCACCACAAATCAGATTCTTCTGAGTTCCCAGTACATTACCTTTTCCCCTGTGTAATTACCTTAACAAGCTCCAGCTGTTTTTATTCTCAGAAGGTTTACTCCCGATATACAGCTGCCTACCAGCTTCGTAATGCAGGTCCTAAATGAGCTTTTTTCTCTTTCCCTCACCACAATCCAGATTCTTTGGGGAGTTACCAGTACAGTAACCATACCAGGAAGTACTTATTTATTAAGCTACTGCTTTTCTTAATCTCAGTGGATATTTACTGATATACAGCTACCTACGCAGCATGTTCATGTCGTTCCTAAATGAGCTTTTATCTCTCTGTTCCCTCACCACAAATCAGATTCTTCTGAGGAGTTCCCAGTACATTATCCTTTCCCCTGTGTAATTACCTTAACAAGCTCCAGCTGTTTTTATTCTCAGAAGGTTTACTCCCTGATAAACAGCTGCCTACCCCCTTCGTAAATGCAGGTCCTAAATGAGCTTTTTTCTCTGTTCCCTCACCACAATCCAGATTCTTTTGGGGAGTTACCAGTACAGTAACCATACCAGGAAGTACTTAATTTATTAAGCTACTGCTTTTCTTAATCTCAGTGGAGATATTTACTGATAAACAGCTACCTACGCAGCATGTTCATGTCGTTCCTAAATGAGCTTTTATCTCTCTCCCCTCACCACAAATCAGATTCTTCTGAAGTTCCCAGTACATTATCCTTTCCCTGTGTAATTACCTTAACAAGCTCCAGCTGTTTTTATTCTCAGAAGGTTTACTCCCGATATACAGCTGCCTACCCCCTTCGTAAGTGCAGGTCCTAAATGAGCTTTTTTCTCTGTTCCCTCACCACAATCCAGATTCTTTTGGGGAGTTACCAGTACAGTAACATACCAGGAAGTACCTTAATTTAAAGCTACTGCTTTTTTAATCTCAGTGGAGATATTTACTGATAATACAGCTACCTACGCAGCATGTTCATGTCGTTCCTAAATGAGCTTTTATCTCTCTCCCTCACCACAATCAGATTCTTCTGAGTTCCCAGTACAGTAACCTTTCCCCTGTGTAATTACCTTAACAAGCTCCAGCTGTTTTTATTCTCAGAAGGTTTACTCCCTGATATACAGCTGCCTACCCCTTCGTAAGTGCAGGTCCTAAATGAGCTTTTTTCTCTGTTCCCTCACCACAATCAGATTCTTTGGGGAGTTACCAGTACAGTAACCCCAGGAAGTACTTAATTTATTAAGCTACTGCTTTTCTTAATCTCAGTGAGATATTTACTGATAAACAGCTACCTATGCAGCATGTTCATGTCGTTCCTAAATGAGCTTTTATCTCTCTCCCCTCACCACAATCCAGATTCTTTTGGGAGTTACCAGTACAGTAACCATACAGGAAGTACTTAATTTATTAAGCTACTGTTTTTATCTCAGTGGAGATATTTACTGATAAACAGCTACCTACGCAGCATGTTCATGTCGTTCCTAAATGAGCTTTTATCTCTCTCCCCTCACCACAAATCAGATTCTTCTGAGGAGTTCCCAGTACATTATCCCTCCTGTGTAATTACCTTAAACAAGCTCAGCTGTTTTTATTCTCAGAAGGTTTACTCCCTGATATACAGCTGCCTACCCGCCTTCGTAAGTGCAGGTCCTAAATGAGCTTTTTTCTCTGTTCCCTCACCACAATCCAGATTCTTTTGGGGAGTTACCAGTACAACCATACCAGGTAATTACTTATTAAGCTACTGTTTTTATCTCAGTGGAGATATTTACTGATAAACAGCTACCTACGCAGCATGTTCATGTCGTTCCTAAATGAGCTTTTATCTCTCTCCCTCACCACAAATCAGATTCTTCTGAGGAGTTCCCAGTACATTCCCCTGTGTAATTACCTTAACAAGCTCCAGCTGTTTTTATTCTCAGAAGGTTTACTCCCTGATATACCTGCTGCCTACGCCTGTTCAGGTCTCCTAAATGAGCTTTTTTCTCTGTTCCCTCACCACAATCCAGATTCTTTTGGGGAGTTACCAGTACAACCATACCAGGTAATTTACTTAAGCTACTGTTTTCTTAATCTCATTGGAGATATTTACTGATAAACAGCTACCTACGCAGCATGTTCATGTCGTCCTAAATGAGCTTTTATCTCTCCCCTCACCAAATCCAGATTCTTTTGTGGAGTTACCAACAGTAACATACCAGGTAAGTAATTAATTTATTAAGCTACTGCTTTTCTTAATCTCAGTGGAGATATTTACTGATAAACAGCTACCTACGCACCATGTTCATGTCGTTCCTAAATGAGCTTTTATCTCTCTCCCCTCACCACAAATCAGATTCTTCTGAGGAGTTCCCAGTACATTACCTTTCTCCTGTGTAATTACCTTAAACAAGCTCACTGTTTTTATTCTCAGAAGGTTTACTCCCTGATATACAGCTGCCTCCCGCCTTCGTAAGTGCAGGTCCTAAATGAGCTTTTTTCTCTCTTCCCTCACCAAATCCAGATTCTTTTGGGGAGTTACCAGTACAGGAACCATACCAGGAATTACTTAATTTTTAAGCTACTGCTTTTCTTAATCTCAGTGGAGATATTTACTGATAAACAGCTACCTACGCAGCATGTTCATGTCGTTCCTAAATGAGCTTTTATCTCTCTCCCTCACCACAATCAGATTCTTCTGAAGTTCCCAGTACATTATCCCTTCCCCTGTGTAATTACCTTAACAAGCTCCAGCTGTTTTTATTCTCAGAAGGTTTACTCCCTGATATACATTCTGCCTACCCCTTCGTAAGTGCAGGTCCTAAATGAGCTTTTTTCTCTGTTCCCCTCACCACAATCCAGATTCTTTTGGGGAGTTACCAGTACAGAACCATACCAGGAAGTATTAATTTATTAAGCTACTGCTTTTCTTAATCTCATTGGATATTTACTGATAAACAGCTACCTACGCAGCATGTTCATTGTCGTCCTAAATGAGCTTTTATCTCTCCCCTCACCACAAATCAGATTCTTCTGGGAGTTCCCAGTACATTATCCTTTCCCCTGTGTAATTACCTTAACAAGCTCCTGCTGTTTTTATTCTCAGAAGTTTACTCCCTGATATACAGCTGCCTACCCCCTTCGTAAGTGAAGGTCCTAAATGAGCTTTTTCTCTTTCCCTCACCACAATCAGATTCTTTTGGGGAGTTACCAGTACAGTAACCATACCAGGAAGTACTTAATTTATTAAGCTACTTTTTCTTAATTCTCAGTGGAGATATTTACTGATAAACAGCTACCTACGCAGCATGTTCATGTCGTTCCTAAATGAGCTTTTATCTCTCTCCCCTCACCACAAATCAGATTCTTCTGAGGAGTTCCCAGTACATTATCCTTTCCCCTGTGTAATTACCTTAACAAGCTCCAGCTGTTTTTATTCTCAGAAGGTTTACTCCCTGATATACAGCTGCCACCCCCTTCGTAAAGTGCAGGTCCTAAATGAGCTTTTTCTCTGTTCCCTCACCACAATCCAGATTCTTTTGGGGAGTTACCAGTACAGTAACCATACCAGGAAGTACTTAATTTATTAAGCTACTGCTTTTCTTAATCTCAGTGGAGATATTTACTGATAAACAGCTACCTACGCAGCATGTTCATGTCGTTCCTAAATGAGCTTTTATCTCTCTCCCCTCACCACAAATCAGATTCTTCTGAGGAGTTCCCAGTACATTATCCTTTCCCCTGTGTAATTACCTTAACAAGCTCCAGCTGTTTTTATTCTCAGAAGGTTTACTCCCTGATATACAGCTGCCTACCCCCTTCGTAAGTGCAGGTCCTAAATGAGCTTTTTTCTCTGTTCCCTCACCACAATCCAGATTCTTTTGGGGAGTTACCAGTACAGTAACCATACCAGGAAGTACTTAATTTATTAGCTACTGCTTTTCTTAATCTCAGTGGAGATATTTACTGATAAACAGCTACCTACGCAGCATGTTCATGTCGTTCCTAAATGAGGCTTTTATCTCTCTCCCCTCACCACAAATCAGATTCTTCTGAGGAGTTCCCAGTACATTATCTTTCCCCTGTGTAATTACCTTAACAAGCTCCAGCTGTTTTTATTCTCAGAAGGTTTACTCCCTGATATACAGCTGCCTACCCCCTTCGTAAGTGCAGGTCCTAAATGAGCTTTTTTCTCTGTTCCCTCACCACAATCCAGATTCTTTTGGGGAGTTACCAGTACAGTAACCATACCAGGAAGTACTTAATTTATTAAGCTACTGCTTTTCTTAATCTCAGTGGAGATATTTACTGATAAACAGCTACCTACGCAGCATGTTCATGTCGTTCCTAAATGAGCTTTTATCTCTCTCCCCTCACCACAAATCAGATTCTTCTGAGGAGTTCCCAGTACATTATCCTTTCCCTGTGTAATTACCTTAACAAGCTCCACTGTTTTTAATTCTCAGAGGTTTACTCCCTGATATACAGCGCCTACCCCCTTCGTAAGTGCAGGTCCTAAATGAGCTTTTTTCTCTGTTCCCTCACCACAATCCAGATTCTTTTGGGGAGTTACCAGTACAGTAACCATACCAGGAAGTACTTATTTACAAGCTACTGCTTTTCTTAATCTCAGTGGAGATATTTACTGATAAACAGCTACCTACGCAGCATTCATGTCGTTCCTAAATGAGCTTTTATCTCTCTGCCCTCACCACAATCCAGATTCTTTTGGGGAGTTACCAGTACAGTATCCATACCAGGAAGTACTTAATTTACAAGCTACTGCTTTTCTTAATCTCAGTGGAGATATTTACTGATAAACAGCTACCTACGTTCAGTGTCGTTCCTAAATGAGCTTTTTCTCTCTCCCCTCACCACAATCCAGATTCTTTTGGGGAGTTACCAGTACAGTAACCATACCAGGAAGTACTTAATTTATTAAGCTACTGCTTTTCTTAATCTCAGTGGAGATATTTACTGATAAACAGCTACCTACGCAGCATGTTCATGTCGTTCCTAAATGAGCTTTTATCTCTTCCCCTCACCACAATCCAGATTCTTTTGGGGAGTTACCAGTACAGTATCCATACCAGGAAGTACTTAATTTATTAAGCTACTGCTTTTCTTAATCTCAGTGGAGATATTTACTGATAACAGCTACCTACGCAGCATGTTCATGTCGTTCCTAAATGAGCTTTTATCTCTTTCCCCTCACCACAAATCAGATTCTTCTGAGGAGTTCCCAGTACATTATCCTTTCCCTACTTAATTATTAAGCTAGCTGTTTTTAATTCTCAGAAGGTTTACCCTGATATACAGCTGCCTACCGCCTTCTAAGTGCAGGTCCTAAATGAGCTTTTTTCTCTGTTCCCTCACCACAATCCAGATTCTTTTGGGGATTACCAGTACAACCATACCAGGAAGTACTTAACAGCTACTGTTTTCTTAATCTCAGTGGAGATATTTACTGATAAACAGCTACCTACGCAGCATGTTCATGTCGTTCCTAAATGAGCTTTTTCTCTCTCCCCTCACCACAATCAGATTCTTTTGGGGAGTTACCAGTACAGTCCATACCAGGAAGTACTTAATTTATTAAGCTACTGCTTTTCTTAATCTCAGTGGAGATATTTACTGATAAACAGCTACCTATGCAGCATGTTCATGTCGTTCCTAAATGAGCTTTTATCTCTCTCCCCTCACCACAATCCAGATTCTTTTGGGGAGTTACCAGTACAACCATACCAGGAAGTACTTAATTTATTAAGCTACTGCTTTTCTTAATCTCAGTGGAGATATTTACTGATAACAGCTACCTACGCAGCATGTTCATGTCGTTCCTAAATGAGCTTTTATCTCTGTTCCCCTCACCACAATCCAGATTCTTTTGGGGAGTTACCAGTACAGTATCCATACCAGGAATTACTTATTTATTAAGCTACTGCTTTTCTTAATCTCAGTGGATATTTACTGATAAACAGCTACCTACGCAGCATGTTCATGTCGTTCCTAAATGAGCTTTTATCTCTCTGCCCTCACCACAAATCAGATTCTTCTGAGGAGTTCCCAGTACATTATCCTTTCCCCTGTGTAATTACCTTAACAAGCTCCAGCTGTTTTTATTCTCAGAAGGTTTACACCCTGATATACAGCTGCCTACCGCCTTCTAAGTGCAGGTCCTAAATGAGCTTTTTTCTCTGTTCCCTCACCACAATCCAGATTCTTTTGGGGAGTTACCAGTACAGAACCATACCAGGAAGTACTTAATTTATTAAGCTACTGCTTTTCTTAATCTCAGTGGAGATATTTACTGATAAACAGCTACCTACGCAGCATGTTCATGTCGTTCCTAAATGAGCTTTTAACTCTCTCCCCTCACCACAAATCAGATTCTTCTGAGGAGTTCCCAGTACATTATCGTTTCCCCTGTGTAATTACCTTAACAAGCTCCAGCTGCTTTTATTCTCAGAAGCTTTACTCCCTGATATACAGCTGCCTACCCCCTTCGTAAGTGCAGGTTCTAAATGAGCTTTTTTCTCTGTTCCCTCACCACAATCCAGATTCTTTTGGGGAGTTACCAGTACAGGAACCATACCAGGAAGTACTTAATTTATTAAGCTACTGCTTTTCTTAATCTCAGTGGAGATATTTACTGATGAACAGCTACCTACGCAGCATGTTCATGTCGTTCCTATATGAGCTTTTATCTCTTTCCCCTCACCACAAATCAGATTCTTCTGAGGAGTTCCCAGTACATTATCCTTTTCCCTGTGTAATTACCTTAACAAGCTCCAGGTGTTTTAATTCTCAGAAGGTTTACTCCCTAATATACAGCTGCCTACCCCCTTCGTAAGTGCAGGTCCTAAATGAGCTTTTTTCTCTGTTCCCTCACCACAATCCAGATTCTTTTGGGGAATTACCAGTACAGTAACCATACCAGGAAGTACTTAATTTATTACGCTACTGGTTTTCTTAATCTCAGTGGAGATATTTACTGATAAACAGCTACGTACGCAGCATATTCATGTCGTTCCTAAATGAGCTTTTATCTCTCTCCCCTCACCAAAATCCAGATTCTTTTGGGGAGTTACCAGTACACTATCCATACCAGGAAGTACTTAATTTATTAAGCTACTGCTTTTCTTAATCTCAGTGGAGATATTTACTGATAAACAGCTACCTACGTTCAGTGTCAGGTTCCTAAATGAGCTTTTTCTCTCTCCCCTCACCACAATCCGGATTCTTTTGGGAGTTACCAGTACAGTAACCATACCAGGAAGTACTTAATTTATTAAGCTACTGCTTTTCTTAATCTCAGTGGAGATATTTACTGATAAACAGCTACCTACGCAGCATGTTCATGTCGTTCCTAAATGAGCTTTTATCTCTCTCCCCTCACCACAAATCAGATTCTTCTGAAGTTCCCAGTACATTATCCTTTCCCCTGTGTAATTACCTTAACAAGCTCCAGCTGTTTTTATTCTCAGAATTTACTCCCTGATATACAACTGCCTACCCTTCGTAAGTGCAGGTCCTAAATGAGCTTTTTCTCTTTCCCTCACCACAATCCAGATTCTTTTGGGGAGTTACCAGTACAGTAACCATACCAGGAATACTTAATTTATTAAGCTACTGCTTTTCTTAATCTCAGTGGAGATATTTACTGATAAACAGCTACCTACGCAGCATGTTCATGTCGTTCCTAAATGAGCTTTTATCTCTCCCCTCACCACAAATCAGATTCTTCGGGAGTTCCCAGTACATTATCCTTTCCCCTGTGTAATTACCTTAACAAGCTCCAGCTGTTTTTATTCTCAGAAGGTTTACTCCCTGATATACAGCTCCTACCCCCTTCGTAATTGCAGGTCCTAAATGAGCTTTTTTCTCTGTTCCCTCACCAAAATCCAGATTCTTTTGGGGAGTTACCAGTACAGTAACCATACCAGGAAGTACTTAATTTATTAAGCTACTGCTTTTCTTAATCTCAGTGGAGATATTTACTGATAAACAGCTACGTACGCAGCATGTTCATGTCGTTCCTAAATGAGCTTTTATCTCTCTCCCCTCACCACAATCCAGATTCTTTTGGGAGTTACCAGTACAGTACCATACCAGGTAATTATTTATTAAGCTACTGCTTTTCTTAATCTCAGAATTTACTGATAAACAGCTGCCTACGTAAGTGTTCATGTCTTAAATGAGCTTTTATCTCTCTCCCCTCACCACAATCCAGATTCTTTTGGGGAGTTACCAGTACAGTAACCATACCAGGAAGCTTAATTATTAAGCAACTGCTTTTCTTAATCTCAGTGGAGATATTTACTGATAAACAGCTACCTACGCAGCATGTTCATGTCGTTCCTAAATGAGCTTTTATCTCTTCCCCTCACCACAATCCAGATTCTTTTGGGGAGTTACCAGTACAGTATCCATACCCGGTAATTACTTAAGCTACTGCTTTTCTTAATCTCAGTGGAGATATTTACTGATAACAGCTGCTACTTGCAGTGTCAGGTTCCTAAATGAGCTTTTATCTCTCTCCCTCACCACAATCCAGATTCTTTTGGGGAGTTACCAGTACAGTAACCATACCTGTAAGTACTTAATTTATTAAGCTACTGCTTTTCTTAATCTCAGTGGGATATTTACTGATAAACAGCTACCTACGCAGCATGTTCATGTCGTCCTAAATGAGCTTTTATCTCTCTCCCTCACCACAAATCAGATTCTTCTGAGGAGTTCCCAGTATTATCCTTTCCCCTGTGTAATTACCTTAACAAGCTCCAGCTGTTTTTATTCTCAGAAGTTTACTCCCTGATATACAGCTGCCTACCCCCTTCGTAAGTGCAGGTCCTAAATGAGCTTTTTCTCTGTTCCCTCACCACAATCCAGATTCTTTTGGGGAGTTACCAGTACAGTAACCATACCAGGAAGTACTTAATTTATTAAGCTACTGCTTTTCTTAATCTCAGTGGAGATATTTACTGATAAACAGCTACGTACGCAGCATGTTCATGTCGTTCCTAAATGAGCTTTTATCTCTCTCCCCTCACCACAAATCAGATTCTTTTGAGGAGTTCCCAGTACATTATCCTTTCCCCTGTGTAATTACCTTAACAAGCTCCAGCTGTTTTTATTCTCAGAAGGTTTACTCCCTGATATACAACTGCCTACCCCCTTCGTAAGTGCAGGTCCTAAATGAGCTTTTTCTCTGTTCCCTCACCACAATCCAGATTCTTTTGGGGAGTTACCAGTACAGTAACCATACCAGGAAGTACTTAATTTATTAAGCTACTGCTTTTCTTAATCTCAGTGGAGATATTTACTGATAAACAGCTACCTACGCAGCATGTTCATGTCGTTCCTAAATGAGCTTTTATCTCTCTCCCCTCACCACAATCAGATTCTTTTGGGGAGTTACCAGTACAGTATCCATACCTGTAATTACTTATTAAGCTACTGCTTTTCTTAATCTCAGAGATATTTACTGATAAACAGCTACCTACGCAGCATGTTGCAGGTCCTAAATGAGCTTTTATCTCTCTCCCCTCACCACAAATCAGATTCTTCTGAGGAGTTCCCAGTACATTATCCTTTCCCCTGTGTAATTACCTTAACAAGCTCCAGCTGTTTTTATTCTCAGAAGGTTTACTCCCTGATATACAGCTGCCTACCCCCTTCGTAAGTGCAGGTACTAAATGAGCTTTTTTCTCTGTTCCCTCACCACAATCCAGATTCTTTTGGGGAGTTACCAGTACAGTAACCATACCAGGAAGTACTTAATTTATTAAGCTACTGCTTTTCTTAATCTCAGTGGAGATATTTACTGATAAACAGCTACCTACGCAGCATGTTCATGTCGTTCCTAAATGAGCTTTTTTCTCTTCCCTCACCACAATCAGATTCTTTTGGGGAGTTACCAGTACAGTAACCATACCAGGAAGTACTTATTTATTAAGCTACTGCTTTTCTTAATCTCAGTGGAGATATTTACTGATAAACAGCTACCTACGCAGCATGTTCATGTGTTCCTAAATGAGCTTTATCTCTCTCCCTCACCACAAATCAGATTCTTCTGAGGAGTTCCCAGTACATTATCCTTTCCCCTGTGTAATTACCTTAACAAGCTCCAGCTGTTTTTATTCTCAGAAGGTATTCCCTGATATACAGCTGCCTACCCCTTCGTAAGTGCAGGTCCTAAATGAGCTTTTTTCTCTGTTCCCCTCACCACAATCCAGATTCTTTTGGGGAGTTACCAGTACAGTAACCATACCAGGAAGTACTTAATTTATTAAGCTACTGCTTTTCTTAATCTCAGTGGAGATATTTACTGATAAACAGCTACCTACGCAGCATGTTCATGTCGTTCCTAAATGAGCTTTTATCTCTCTCCCCTCACCACAAATCAGATTCTTCTGAGGAGTTCCCAGTACATTATCCTTTCCCCTGTGTAATTACCTTAATAAGCTCCAGCTGTTTTTATTCTCAGAAGGTTTACTCCCTGATATACAGCTGCCTACCCCTTCGTAAGTGCAGGTCTAAATGAGCTTTTTTCTCTGTTCCCTCACCACAATCCAGATTCTTTTGGGGAGTTACCAGTACAGTAACCATACCAGGAAGTACTTAATTTATTAAGCTACTGCTTTTCTTAATCTCAGTGGAGATATTTACTGATAAACAGCTACCTACGCAGCATGTTCATGTCGTTCCTAAATGAGCTTTTATCTCTCTCCCCTCACCACAAATCAGATTCTTCTGAGGAGTTCCCAGTACATTATCCTTTCCCCTGTGTAATTACCTTAACAAGCTGCAGCTGTTTTTATTTCAGAAGGTTTACTCCCTGATATACAGCTGCCTACCCCCTTCGTAAGTGCAGGTCCTAAATGAGCTTTTTTCTCTGTTCCCTCACCACAATCCAGATTCTTTTGGGGAGTTACCAGTACAGTAACCATACCAGGAAGTACTTAATTTATTAACTACTGCTTTTCTTAATCTCAGTGGAGATATTTACTGATAAACAGCTACCTACGCAGCATGTTCATGTCGTTCCTAAATGAGCTTTTATCTCTCTCCCCTCACCACAAATCAGATTCTTCTGAGGAGTTCCCAGTACATTATCCTTTCCCCTGTGTAATTACCTTAACAAGCTCCAGCTGTTTTTATTCTCAGAAATTTACTCCCTGATATACAGCTGCCTACCCCCTTCGTAAGTGCAGGTCCTAAATGAGCTTTTTTCTCTGTTCCCTCACCACAATCCAGATTCTTTTGGGGAGTTACCAGTACAGTAACCATACCAGGAAGTACTTACTTTATTAAGCTACTGTTTTCTTAATCTCAGTGGAGATATTTACTGATAAACAGCTACCTACGCAGCATGTTCATGTTTTCTAAATGAGCTTTTATCTCTCTCCCTCACCACAAATCAGATTCTTCTGAGGAGTTCCCAGTACATTATCCTTTCCCCTGTGTAATTACCTTAACAAGCTCCAGCTGTTTTTATTCTCAGAAGTTTACTCCCTGATATACAGCTGCCTACCCCTTCGAAAGTGCAGGTCCTAATGAGCTTTTTTCTCTGTTCCCTCACCACAATCCAGATTCTTTTGGGGAGTTACCAGTACAGTAACCATACCAGGAAGTACTTAATTTATTAAGCTACTGCTTTTTTAATCTCAGTGGAGATATTTACTGATAACAGCTACCTACGCAGCATGTTCATGTCGTTCCTAAATGAGCTTTTATCTCTCTCCCCTCACCACAAATCAGATTCTTTTGAGGAGTTCCCAGTACATTTCCTTTCCCCTGTGTAATTACCTTATAAGCTCCAGCTGTTTTTATTCTCAGAAGGTTTACTCCCTGATATACAGCTGCCTACCCTTCGTATGTGCAGGTCCTAAATGAGCTTTTTTCTCTGTTCCCTCACCAAAATCAGATTCTTTTGGGAGTTACCAGTACAGTAACCATACCAGGAAGTACTTAATTTATTAAGCTACTGCTTTTCTTAATCTCAGTGGAGATATTTACTGATAAACAGCTACCTACGCAGCATTTCATGTCGTTCCTAAATGAGCTTTTATCTCTCTCCCCTCACCACAAATCAGATTCTTCTGAGGAGTTCCCAGTACATTACCTTTCCCCTGTGTAATTACTTTAACAAGCTATAGCTGTTTTTATTCTCAGAAGGTTTACTCCTGATATACAGCTGCCTACCCCCTTCGTAAGTGCAGGTCCTAAATGAGCTTTTTTCTCTGTTCCCTCACCACAATCCAGATTCTTTTGGGGAGTTACCAGTACAGTAACCATACCAGGAAGTACTTAATTTATTAAGCTACTGCTTTTCTTAATCCAGTGGAGATATTTACTGATAAACAGCTACCTACGCAGCATGTTCATGTCGTTCCTAAATGAGCTTTTATCTCTCTGCCTCACCACAATCCAGATTCTTTTGGGGAGTTACCAGTACAGTACCTCCATTTAATTACCTTAAAGCTACTGCTTTTTTAATCTCAGAATTTACTGATATACAGCAGCCTACCCTCGCAGTGTCATCCTAAATGAGCTTTTATCTCTCTCCCCTCACCACAAATCAGATTCTTCTGAGGAGTTCCCAGTACATTTTCCTTTCCCCTGTGTAATTACCTTTATAATCTCCAGCTGTTTTTATTCTCAGAAGGTTTACTCCTGATATACAACTGCCTAACCCCTTCGCGAAGTGCAGGTCGTAAATGAGCTTTTTTCTCTGTTCCCTCACCACAATTCAGATTCTTTTGGGAGTTACCAGTACAGTAACCATACCAGGAAGTACTTAATTTATTAAGCTACTGTTTTCTTAATCTCAGTGGAGATTTACTGATATAAACTGCTACCTACGCAGCATGATGCAGGTTCCTAAATGAGCTTTTATCTCTCTCCCCTCACCACAAATCAGATTCTTCTGAGGAGTTCCCAGTACATTATCCTTTCCCCTGTGTAATTACCTTAACAAGCTCCAGCTGTTTTTATTCTCAGAAGGTTTACTCTCTGATATACAGCTGCCTACCCCCTTCGTAAGTGCAGGTCCTAAATGAGCTTTTTTCTCTGTTCCCTCACCACAATCCAGATTCTTTTGGGAGTTACCAGTACAGTAACCACACCAGGAAGTACTTAATTAAGCTAGCTGTTTCTTAATTCTGGAGATATTTACTGATAAACAGCTACCTACGCAGCATGTTCATGTCGTTCCTAAATGAGCTTTTATCTCTCTCCCCTCACCACAATCCAGATTCTTTTGGGGAGTTACCAGTACAGTATCCATACCAGGAAGTACTTATTTATTAAGCTACTGCTTTTCTTAATCTCAGTGGAGATATTTACTGATAAACAGCTACCTACGCAGCATGTTCATGTCTCCTAAATGAGCTTTTATCTCTCTCCCCTCACCACAAATCAGATTCTTCTGAGGAGTTCCCAGTACATTTCCTTTCCCCTGTGTAATTACCTTATAAGCTCCAGCTGTTTTTATTCTCAGAAGGTTTACTCCTGATATACAGCTGCCTACCCACATAAGTGCAGGTCCTAAATGAGCTTTTTTCTCTGTTCCCTCACCACAATCAGATTCTTTTGGGAGTTCCAGTACAGTAACCATACCAGGAAGTACTTAATTTATTAAGCTACTGCTTTTCTTAATCTCAGTGGAGATATTTACTGATAAACAGCTACCTACGCAGCATGTTCATGTCGTTCCTAAATGAGCTTTTATCTCTCTCCCCTCACCACAAATCAGATTCTTCTGAGGAGTTCCCAGTACATTATCCTTTCCCCTGTGTAATTACCTTAACAAGCTCCAGCTGTTTTTATTCTCAGAAGGTTTACTCCCTGATATACAGCTGCCTACCCCCTTCGTAAGTGCAGGTCCTAAATGAGCTTTTTTCTCTGTTCCCTCACCACAATCCAGATTCTTTTGGGAGTTACCAGTACAGTAACCATACCAGGAAGTACTTAATTTATTAAGCTATGCTTTTCTTAATCTCAGTGGAGATATTTACTGATAAACAGCTACCTACGCAGCATGTTCATGTCGTTCCTAAATGAGCTTTTATCTCTCTCCCCTCACCACAAATCAGATTCTTCTGAGGAGTTCCCAGTACATTATCCTTTCCCCTGTGTAATTACCTTAACAAGCTCCAGCTGTTTTTATCTCAGAAGGTTTACTCCTGATATACAGCAGCCTACCCCCTTCGTAAGTGCAGGTCCTAAATGAGCTTTTTTCTTGTTCCCTCACCACAATCCAGATTCTTTTGGGAGTTACCAGTACAGTACCATCCCAGGAAGTACTTAATTTATTAAGATACTGCTTTTCTTAATCTCAGTGGAGATATTTACTGATAAACAGCTACCTACGCAGCATGTTCATGTCGTTCCTAAATGAGCTTTTATCTCTCTCCCCTCACCACAAATCAGATTCTTCTGAGGAGTTCCCAGTACATTATCCTTTCCCTGTGTAATTACCTTAACAAGCTCCAGCTGTTTTTATTTTTAGAAGGTTTACTCCCTGATATACAGCTGCCTACCCCCTTCGTAAGTGCAGGTCCTAAATGAGCTTTTTCTCTGTTCCCTCACCACAATCCAGATTCTTTTGGGGAGTTTCCAGTACAGTAACCATACCAGGAAGTACTTAATTTATTAAGCTACTGCTTTTCTTAATCTCAGTGGAGATATTTACTGATAAACAGCTACCTAGCAGCATGTTCATGTCGTTCCTAAATGAGCTTTTATCTCTCTCCCCTCACCACAAATCAGATTCTTCTGAGGAGTTCCCAGTACATTATCCTTTCCCCTGTGTAATTACCTTAACAAGCTCAGCTGTTTTTATTCTCAGAAGGTTTACTCCCTGATATACAGCTGCCTACCCCCTTCGTAAGTGCAGGTCCTAAATGAGCTTTTTTCTCTGTTCCCTCACCACAATCCAGATTCTTTTGGGGAGTTACCAGTACAGTAACCATACCAGGAAGTACTTAATTTATTAAGCTACTGTTTTCTTAATCTCAGTGGAGATATTTACTGATAAACAGCTACCTATGCAGAATGTTCATGTCGTTCTTAAATGAGCTTTTATCTCTCTCCCTCACCACAAATCAGATTCTTCTGAGGAGTTCCCAGTACATTATCCTTTACCCTGTGTAATTACCTTAACAAGCTCAGCTGTTTTTATTCTCAGAATGTTTACTCCCTGATATACAGCTGCCTACCCCCTTCGAAAGTGCAGGTCCTAAATGAGCTTTTTTCTCTCTTCCCTCACCACAATCCAGATTCTTTTGGGGAGTTACCAGTACAGTAACCATACCAGGAAGTACTTAATTTATTAAGCTACTGCTTTTCTTAATCTCAGTGGAGATATTTACTGATAAACAGCTACGAACGCAGCATGTTCATGTCGTTCTAAATGAGCTTTTATCTCTCTCCCCTCACCACAAATCAGATTCTTTTGAGGAGTTCCCAGTACATTATCCTTTCCCCTGTGTAATTACCTTAACAAGCTCCAGCTGTTTTTATTCTCAGAAGGTTTACTCCCTGATTACAGCTGCCTACCCCCTTCGTAAGTGCAGGTCCTAAATGAGCTTTTTCTCTGTTCCCTCACCACAATCCAGATTCTTTGGGGAGTTACCAGTACAGTAACCATACCAGGAAGTACTTATTTATTAAGCTACTGCTTTTCTTAATCTCAGTGGAGATATTTACTGATAAACAGCTACCTACGCAGCATGTTCATGTCGTTCCTAAATGAGCTTTTTATCTCTCCCCTCACCACAAATCAGATTCTTCTGGGAGTTCCCAGTACATTATCCTTTCCCCTGTGTAATTACCTTAACAAGCTCCAGCTGTTTTTATTCTCAGAAGGTTTACTCCCTGATATACAGCTGCCTACCCCTTCGTAAGTGCAGGTCCTAAATGAGCTTTTTTCTGTATTCCCTCACCACAATCCAGATTCTTTTGGGGAGTTACCAGTACAGTAACCATACCAGGAAGTACTTAATTTATTAAGCTACTGCTTTTCTTAATCTCAGTGGAGATATTTACTGATAAACAGCTACCTACGCAGCATGTTCATGTCGTTCTAAATGAGCTTTTATCTCTCTCCCCTCACCACAAATCAGATTCTTCTGAGGAGTTCCCAGTACATTACCCTTTCCCCTGTGTAATTACCTTTAACAAGCTCCAGCTGTTTTTATTCTCAGAAGGTTTACTCCCTGATATACAGCTGCCTACCCCCTTCGTAAGTGCAGGTCCTAAATGAGCTTTTTTCTCTGTTCCCTCACCACAATCCAGATTCTTTTGGGGAGTTACCAGTACAGTAACCATACCAGGAAGTACTTAATTTATTAAGCTACTGCTTTTCTTAATCTCAGTGGAGATATTTACTGATAAACAGCTACCTACGCAGCATGTTCATGTCGTTCCTAAATGAGCTTTTATCTCTCCCCCTCACCACAAATCAGATTCTTCTGAGGAGTTCCCAGTACATTATCCTTTCCCCTGTGTAATTACCTTAACAAGCTCCAGCTGTTTTTATTCTCAGAAGGTTTACTCCCTGATATACAGCTGCCTACCCCCTTCGTAAGTGCAGGTCCTAAATGAGCTTTTTTCTCTGTTCCCTCACCACAATCCAGATTCTTTTGGGGAGTTACCAGTACAGTAACCATACCAGGAAGTACTTAATTTATTAAGCTACTGCTTTTCTTAATCTCAGTGGAGATATTTACTGATAAACAGCTACCTACGCAGCATGTTCATGTCGTTCCTAAATGAGCTTTTATCTCTCTCCCCTCACCACAAATCAGATTCTTCTGAGGAGTTCCCAGTACATTATCCTTTCCCCTGTGTAATTACCTTAACAAGCTCCAGCTGTTTTTATCTCAGAAGGTTTACTCCCTGATATACAGCTGCCTACCCCCTTCGTAAGTGCAGGTCCTAAATGAGCTTTTTCTCTCTGTTCCCTCACCACAATCCAGATTCTTTTGGGGAGTTACCAGTACAGTAACCATACCAGGAAGTACTTAATTTATTAAGCTACTGCTTTTCTTAATCTCAGTGGAGATATTTACTGATAAACAGCTACCCTACGCAGCATGTTCATGTCGTTCTAAATGAGCTTTTATCTCTCTCCCTCACCACAAATCAGATTCTTCTGAGGAGTTCCCAGTATTATCCTTTCCCCTGTGTAATTACCTTAACAAGCTCCAGCTGTTTTTATTCTCAGAATGTTTACTCCCTGATATACAGCTGCCTACCCCTTCGTAAGTGCAGGTCCTAAATGAGCTTTTTTCTCTCTTCCCTCACCACAATCCAGATTCTTTTGGGGAGTTACCAGTACAGTAACCATACCAGGAAGTACTTAATTTATTAAGCTACTGCTTTTCTTATTCTCAGTGGAGATATTTACTGATAAACAGCTACCTAGCAGCATGTTCGTCGTTCCTAAATGAGCTTTTATCTCTCTCCCCTCACCACAATCAGATTCTTTTGAGGAGTTCCCAGTACATTATCCTTTCCCCTGTGTAATTACTTAACAAGCTCCGCTGTTTTTATTCTCAAAGGTTTACTCCCTGATACAGCTGCCTACCCCCTTCGTAAGTGCAGGTCCTAAATGAGCTTTTTCTCTGTTCCCTCACCACAATCCAGATTCTTTTGGGGAGTTACCAGTACAGTAACCATACCAGGAAGTACTTAATTTATTAAGCTACTGCTTTTCTTAATCTCAGTGGAGATATTACTGATAAACAGCTACCTACGCAGCATGTTCATGTCGTTCCTAAATGAGCTTTTATCTCTCTCCCCTCACCACAAATCAGATTCTTCTGTGGAGTTCCCAGTACATTTCCTTTCCCCTGTGTAATTACTTAACAAGCTCCAGCTGTTTTTATTCTCAGAAGGTTTACTCCCTGATATACAGCTGCCTACCCCTTCGTAAGTGCAGGTCCTAAATGAGCTTTTTCTCTGTTCCCTCACCAAAATCCAGATTCTTGGGAGTTACCAGTACAGTAACCATACCAGGAAGTACTTAATTTATTAAGCAACTGCTTTTCTTAATCTCAGTGGAGATATTTACTGATAAACAGCTACCTACCCAGCATGTTCATGTCGTTCCTAAATGAGCTTTTATCTCTCTCCCCTCACCACAAATCAGATTCTTCTGAGGAGTTCCCAGTACATTATCCTTTCCCCTGTGTATTACCTTTAACAAGCTAGCTGTTTTTATTCTCAGAAGTTTACTCCCTGATATACAGCTGCCTACCCCTTCGTAAGTGCAGGTCCTAAATGAGCTTTTTTCTCTGTTCCCTCACCACAATCCAGATTCTTTTGGGAGTTACCAGTATAGAACCATACCAGGAAGTACTTAATTTATTAAGCTACTGCTTTTCTTAATCTCAGTGGAGATATTTACTGATAAACAGCTACCTACGCCATGTTCATGTCGTTCCTAAATGAGCTTTTATCTCTCTCCCCTCACCACAAATCAGATTCTTCTGAGGAGTTCCCAGTACATTATCCTTTCCCCTGTGTAATTACCTTAACAAGCTGCAGCTGTTTTTATTCTCAGAAGGTTTACTCCCTGATATACAGCTGCCTACCCCCTTGTAAGTGCAGGTCCTAAATGAGCTTTTTTCTCTGTTCCCTCACCACAATCCAGATTCTTTTGGGGAGTTACCAGTACAGTAACCATACCAGGAAGTACTTAATTTATTAAGCTACTGCTTTTCTAATCTCAGTGGAGATATACAGCTGCCTACGCAGCATGTTCATGTCGTTCCTAAATGAGCTTTTATCTCTCTCCCCTCACCACAAATCAGATTCTTCTGAGGAGTTCCCAGTACATTATCCTTTCCCCTGTGTAATTACCTTAACAAGCTCCTGCTGTTTTTATTCTCAGAATGTTTACCCTGATATACAGCTGCCTACCCCCTTCGTAAGTGCAGGTCCTAAATGAGCTTTTTCTCTGTTCCCTCACCAAATCCAGATTCTTTTGGGGAGTTACCAACAGTAACATACCAGGAAGTATTATTTATTAAGCTACTGCTTTTCTTAATCTCAGTGGAGATATTTACTGATAAACAGCTACCTACGCAGCATGTTCATGTCGTTCCTAAATGAGCTTTTATCTCTCTCCCCTCACCACAAATCATATTCTTCTGAGGAGTTCCCAGTACATTATCCTTTCCCCTGTGTAATTACCTTAACAAGCTCCAGCTGTTTTTATTCTCAGAAGGTTTACTCCCTGATATACAGCTGCCTACCCCTTCGAAGTGAGGTCCTAAATGAGCTTTTTTCTCTGTTCCCTCACCACAATCAGATTCTTTTGGGGAGTTACCAGTACAGTAACCATACCAGGAAGTACTTAATTTTTAAGCTACTGCTTTTTAATCTCAGTGGAGATATTTACTGATAACAGCTACCTACGCAGCATGTTCATGTCGTTCCTAAATGAGCTTTTATCTCTCTCCCCTCACCACAAATCAGATTCTTTTGAGGAGTTCCCAGTACATTAACCTTTCCCCTGTGTAATTACCTTAATAAGCTAGCTGTTTTTATTCTCAGAAGGTTTACTCCCTGATATACCTGCCTACCTTCGTAAGTTCAGGTCCTAAATGAGCTTTTTTCTCTGTTCCCTCACCACAATCAGATTCTTTTGGGAGTTACCAGTACAGTAACCATACCAGGAAGTACTTAATTTATTAAGCTACTGCTTTTCTTAATCTCAGTGGAGATATTTACTGATAAACAGCTACCTACGCAGCATGTTCATGTCGTTCCTAAATGAGCTTTTATCTCTCTCCCCTCACCACAAATCAGATTCTTCTGAGGAGTTCCCAGTACATTATCCTTTCCCCTGTGTAATTACCTTAACAAGCTCCAGCTGTTTTTATTCTCAGAAGGTTTACTCCTGATATACAGCTGCCTACCCCCTTCGTAAGTGCAGGTCCTAAATGAGCTTTTTTCTCTGTTCCCTCACCACAATCCAGATTCTTTTGGGGAGTTACCAGTACAGTAACCATACCAGGAAGTACTTAATTTATTAAGCTACTGTTTTCGTAATCTCAGTGGAGATATTTACTGATAAACAGCTACCTACGCAGCATGTTCATGTCGTTCTTAAATGAGCTTTTATCTCTCTCCCCTCACCACAATCAGATTCTTTTGGGGAGTTACCAGTACAGTATCCATCCCCAAGTGTAATTACCTTACAAGCTACTGCTTTTTTAATCTCAGTGGAGATATTTACTGATAACAGCTACCTACGCAGCTTCGAATGTCAGGTCCTAAATGAGCTTTTATCTCTCTCCCCTCACCACAAATCAGATTCTTCTGAGGAGTTCCCAGTACATTTTCCTTTCCCCTGTGTAATTAACCTTTATAATCTCCAGCTGTTTTTATTCTCAGAATTTACGTGATAAACAGCTACTACGCCTTCCTAAGTGCAGGTCGTAAATGAGCTTTTTTCTCTGTTCCCTCACCACAATTCAGATTCTTTTGGGAGTTACCAGTACAGTAACCATACCAGGAAGTACTTAATTTATTAAGCTATAGCTGTTTCTTAATCTCAGAGATATTTACTGATAAACTGCTACCTACGCAGCATGCATGTCGTTCCTAAATGAGCTTTTATCTCTCTCCCCTCACCACAAATCAGATTCTTCTGAGGAGTTCCCAGTACATTATCCTTTCCCCTGTGTAATTACCTTAACAAGCTCCTGCTTTTTTATTCTCAGAAGGTTTACTCCCTGATATACAGCTGCCTACCCCCTTCGTAAGTGCAGGTCCTAAATGAGCTTTTTTCTCTGTTCCCTCACACAAATCCAGATTCTTTGGGAGTTACCAGTACAGTAACCATCCCCAGGAAGTACTTAATTAAGCTAGCTGTTTCTTAATTCTCAGATATTTACTGATAAACAGCTACCTACGCAGCATGTTCATGTCGTTCCTAAATGAGCTTTTATCTCTCTCCCCTCACCACAATCCAGATTCTTTTGGGGAGTTACCAGTACAGTATCCATACAGGAAGTACTTAATTTATTAAGATACTGCTTTTCTTAATCTCAGTGGAGATATTTACTGATAAACAGCTACCTACGCACCATGTTCATGTCGTTCCTAAATGAGCTTTTATCTCTCTCCCCTCACCACAAATCAGATTCTTCTGAGGAGTTCCCAGTACATTATCCTTTCCCTGTGTAATTACCTTAATAAGCTCCAGCTGTTTTTATTCTCAGAAGGTTTACTCCCTGATATACAGCTGCCTACCCCCTTCGTAAGTGCAGGTCCTAAATGAGCTTTTTTCTCTGTTCCCTCACCACAATCAGATTCTTTTGGGGAGTTACCAGTACAGTAACCATACCAGGAAGTACTTAATTTATTAACTACTGCTTTTCTTAATCTCAGTGGAGATATTTACTGATAAACAGCTACCTACGCAGCATGTTCATGTCGTTCCTAAATGAGCTTTTATCTCTCTCCCCTCACCACAAATCAGATTCTTCTGAGGAGTTCCCAGTACATTATCCTTTCCCTGTGTAATTACCTTAACAGCTCCAGCTGTTTTTATTCTCAGAAATTTACTCCCTGATATACAGCTGCCTACCCCCTTCGTAAGTGCAGGTCCTAAATGAGCTTTTTTCTCTGTTCCCTCACCACAATCCAGATTCTTTGGGAGTTACCAGTACAGTAACCATACCAGGAAGTACTTAATATATTAAGCTACTGTTTTCTAATCTCAGTGGAGATATTTACTGATAAACAGCTACCTATGCAGCATGTTCATGTCGTTCTAAATGAGCTTTTATCTCTCTCCCTCACCACAAATCAGTTCTTCTGAGGAGTTCCCAGTATTATCCTTTCCCCTGTGTAATTACCTTAACAAGCTAGCTGTTTTTATCTCAGAAAGGTTACTCCCTGATATACAGCTGCCTACCCCCTTCGAAAGTGCAGGTCCTAAATGAGCTTTTTTCTCTCTTCCCTCACCACAATCCAGATTCTTTTGGGGAGTTACCAGTACAGTAACCATACCAGGAAGTACTTAATTTATTAAGCTACTGCTTTTCTTAATCTCAGTGGAGATATTTACTGATAAACAGCTACCTACGCAGCATGTTCATGTCGTTCCTAAATGAGCTTTTATCTCTCTCCCCTCACCACAAATCAGATTCTTCTGAGGAGTTCCCAGTACATTATCCTTTCCCCTGTGTAATTACTTTAACAAGCTATAGCTGTTTTTATTCTCGAAGGTTTACTCCTGATATACAGCTGCCTACCCCCTTCGTAAGTGCAGGTCCTAAATGAGCTTTTTTCTCGTTCCCTCACCACAATCCAGATTCTTTTGGGGAGTTACCAGTACAGTAACCATACGAGGAAGTACTTAATTTATTAAGATACTGCTTTTCTTAATCTCAGTGGAGATATTTACTGATAAACAGCTACCTACGCAGCATGTTCATGTCGTTCCTAAATGAGCTTTTATCTCTCTCCCCTCACCACAAATCAGATTCTTCTGAGGAGTTCCCAGTACATTATCCTTTCCCTGTGTAATTACCTTAACAAGCTCCAGCTGTTTTAATTCTCAGAAGGTTTACTCCCTGATATACAGCTGCCTACCCCCTTCGTAAGTGCAGGTCCTAAATGAGCTTTTTTCTCTGTTCCCTCACCACAATCCAGATTCTTTTGGGGAGTTACCAGTACAGTAACCATACCAGGAAGTGTAATTATTAAGCTACTGCTTTTCTTAATCTCAGTGGAGATATTTACTGATAAACAGCTACCTACGCAGCATGTTCATGTCGTTCCTAAATGAGCTTTTATCTCTCTCCCTCACCACAAATCAGATTCTTCTGAGGAGTTCCCAGTACATTATCCTTTCCCCTGTGTAATTACCTTAACAAGCTCCTGCTGTTTTTATTCTCAGAATGTTTACACCCTGATATACAGCTGCCTACCCCCTTCGTAAGTGCAGGTCCTAAATGAGCTTTTTCTCTGTTCCCTCACCAAATCCAGATTCTTTTGGGGAGTTACCAACAGTAACACCAGGAAGTAATTAATTTATTAAGCTACTGCTTTTCTTAATCTCAGTGGAGATATTTACTGATAAACAGCTACCTACGCAGCATGTTCATGTCGTTCCTAAATGAGCTTTTATCTCTCTCCCCTCACCACAAATCAGATTCTTTGAGGAGTTCCCAGTACATTATCCTTTCCCCTGTGTAATTACCTTAACAAGCTCCAGCTGTTTTTATTCTCAGAAGGTTTACTCCCTGATATACAGCTGCCTACCCCCTTCGAAGTGCAGGTCCTAAATGAGCTTTTTTCTCTGTTCCCTCACCACAATCCAGATTCTTTGGGAGTTACCAGTACAGTAACCATACCAGGAAGTACTTATTTATTAAGCTACTGCTTTTCTAATCTCAGTGGAGATATTTACTGATAACAGCTACCTACGCAGCATGTTCATGTCGTTCCTAAATGAGCTTTTATCTCTCTCCCCTCACCACAAATCAGATTCTTTTGAGGAGTCCCAGTACATTAACCTTTCCCCTGTGTAATTACCTTAACAAGCTAGCTGTTTTTATTCTCAGAAGGTTTACTCCCTGATATACAGCTGCCTACCCCCTTCGAAAGTTCAGGTCCTAAATGAGCTTTTTTCTCTGTTCCCTCACCACAATCCAGATTCTTTTGGGGAGTTACCAGTACAGTAACCATACAGGAAGTACTTAATTTATTAAGCTACTGCTTTTCTTAATCTCAGTGGAGATATTTACTGATAAACAGCTACCTACGCAGCATGTTCATGTCGTTCCTAAATGAGCTTTTATCTCTCTCCCCTCACCACAAATCAGATTCTTCTGAGGAGTTCCCAGTACATTATCCTTTCCCCTGTGTAATTACCTTAACAAGCTCCAGCTGTTTTTATTCTCAGAAGGTTTACTCCCTGATATACAGCTGCCTACCCCCTTCGTAAGTGCAGGTCCTAAATGAGCTTTTTTCTCTGTTCCCTCAACACAATCCAGATTCTTTTGGGGAGTTACCAGTACAGTAACCATACCAGGAAGTACTTAATTTATTAAGCTACTGCTTTTCTTAATCTCAGTGGAGATATTTACTGATAAACAGCTACCTACGCAGCATGTTCATGTCGTTCCTAAATGAGCTTTTATCTCTCTCCCCTCACCACAAATCAGATTCTTCTGAGGAGTTCCCAGTACATTATCCTTTCCCCTGTGTAATTACCTTAACAAGCTCCTAGCTGTTTTTATTCTCAGAAGGTTTACTCCCTGATATACAGCTGCCTACCCCTTCGTAAGTGCAGGTCCTAAATGAGCTTTTTTCTCTGTTCCCTCACCACAATCCAGATTCTTTTGGGGAGTTACCAGTACAGTAAGCATACCAGGAAGTACTTAATTTATTAAGCTACTGCTTTTCTTAATCTCAGTGGAGATATTTACTGATAAACAGCTACGTACGCAGCATGTTCATGTCGTTCCTAAATGAGCTTTTATCTCTCTCCCCTCACCACAAATCAGATTCTTCTGAGGAGTTCCCAGTACATTATCCTTTCCCCTGTGTAATTACCTTAACAAGCTCCAGCTGTTTTTATCTCAGAAGGTTTACTCCCTGATATACAGCTGCCTACCCCCTTCGTAAGTGCAGGTCCTAAATGAGCTTTTTTCTCTGTTCCCTCACCACAATCCAGATTCTTTTGGGGAGTTACCAGTACAGTAACCATACCAGGAAGTACTTAATTTATTAAGCTACTGCTTTTCTTAATCTCAGTGGAGATATTTACTGATAAACAGCTACCTACGCAGCATGTTCATGTCGTTCCTAAATGAGCTTTTATCTCTCTCCCCTCACCACAAATCAGATTCTTTTGAGGAGTTCCCAGTACATTATCCTTTCCCCTGTGTAATTACCTTAACAAGCTCCAGCTGTTTTTATTCTCAGAAGGTTTACTCCCTGATATACTGCTGCCTACCCCTTCGTAAGTGCAGGTCCTAAATGAGCTTTTTTCTCTGTTCCCTCACCACAATCCAGATTCTTTTGGGGAGTTACCAGTACAGTAACCATACCAGGAAGTACTTAATTTATTAAGCTACTGCTTTTCTTAATCTCAGTGGAGATATTTACTGATAAACAGCTACCTACGCAGCATGTTCATGTCGTTCCTAAATGAGCTTTTATCTCTCTCCCCTCACCACAAATCAGATTCTTCTGAGGAGTTCCCAGTACATTATCCTTTCCCCTGTGTAATTACTTAACAAGCTCCAGCTGTTTTTATTCTCAGAATTTTACTCCCTGATATACAGCTGCCTACCCCCTTCGTAAGTGCAGGTCCTAAATGAGCTTTTTTCTCTGTTCCCTCACCACAATCCAGATTCTTTTGGGGAGTTACCAGTACAGTAACCATACCAGGAAGTACTTAATTTATTAAGCTACTGCTTTTCTTAATCTCAGTGGAGATATTTACTGATAAACAGCTACCTACGCAGCATGTTCATGTCGTTCCTAAATGAGCTTTTATCTCTCTCCCCTCACCACAAATCAGATTCTTCTGAGGAGTTCCCAGTACATTATCCTTTCCCCTGTGTAATTACTTAACAAGCTCCAGCTGTTTTTATTCTCAGAAGGTTTACTCCCTGATATACAGCTGCCTACCACCTTCGTAAGTGCAGGTCCTAAATGAGCTTTTTTCTCTGTTCCCTCACCACATCCAGATTCTTTTGGGGAGTTACCAGTACAGTAACCATACCAGGAAGTACTTATTTATTAAGCTACTGCTTTTCTTAATCTCAGTGGAGATATTTACTGATAAACAGCTACCTACCCAGCATGTTCATGTCGTTCCTAAATGAGCTTTTATCTCTCTCCCCTCACCACAAATCAGATTCTTCTGAGGAGTTCCCAGTACATTATCCTTTCCCTGTGTAATTACCTTAACAGCTCCAGCTGTTTTTATTCTCAGAAGTTTACTCCCTGATATACAGCTGCCTACCCCTTCGTAAGTGCAGGTCCTAAATGAGCTTTTTTCTCTGTTCCCTCACCACAATCCAGATTCTTTTGGGAGTTACCAGTACAGGTAACCATACCAGGAAGTACTTAATTTATTAAGCTACTGCTTTTCTTAATCTCAGTGGAGATATTTACTGATAATCAGCTACCTACGCAGCATGTTCATGTCGTTCCTAAATGAGCTTTTATCTCTCTCCCCTCACCACAAATCAGATTCTTCTGAGGAGTTCCCAGTACATTATCCTTTCCCCTGTGTAATTACCTTAACAAGCTCCAGCTGTTTTTATTCTCAGAAGGTTTACTCCCTGATATACAGCTGCCTACCCCTTCATAAGTGCAGGTCCTAAATGAGCTTTTTTCTCTGTTCCCTCACCACAATCCAGATTCTTTTGGGGAGTTACCAGTACAGTAACCATACCAGGAAGTACTTAATTTATTAAGCTACTGCTTTTCTTAATCTCAGTGGAGATATTTACTGATAAACAGCTACCTACGCAGCATGTTCATGTCGTTCCTAAATGAGCTTTTATCTCTCTCCCCTCACCACAAATCAGATTCTTCTGAAGTTCCCAGTACATTATCCTTTCCCTGTGTAATTACCTTAACAAGCTCCAGCTGTTTTTATTCTCAGAAGGTTTACTCCCTGATATACAGCTGCCTACCCGCTTCGTAATGCAGGTCCTAAATGAGCTTTTTTCTCTGTTCCCTCACCACAATCCAGATTCTTTTGGGGAGTTACCAGTACAGTAACCATACCAGGAAGTACTTATTTATTAAGCTACTGCTTTTCTTAATCTCAGTGGATATTTACTGATAAACGCTACCTAC
>NW_025961576.1:0-34641 GCF_023159225.1 Perognathus longimembris pacificus | reverse complement strand
GTTTTTATTCTCAGAAGGGATACTCCCTGATATACAGCTTTGTACCACCTTCGTAAGTGCAGGTCCTAAATGAGCTTTTTCTCTGTTCCCTCACCACAATCCAGATTCTTTTGGGGAGTTACCAGTACAGTCACCATACCAGGAAGTACTTAGTTTATTAAGCTACTGCTTTTCTTAATCTCAGTGGAGATTTTTACTGATAAACAGCTACATACACAGCATGTTCATGTCGTTCCTAAATGAGGTTTTATCTCTGTCCCCTCACCACAAATCAGATTCTTCTGAGGAGTTCCAAGTACATTATCCTTTCCCCTGTGTAATTACCTAAACAATCTCCAGCTGATTTCATTCTCAGAAGGGATACTCCCTGATATACAGGTGCCAACCCCCTGGTAAGTGCAGGTCCTAAATGAGCTTTTTTCTCTGTTCCCTAACCAAAATCCAGATTCTTTTGGGGAGTTACCAGTACAGTAACCATACCAGGAAGTACTTAATTCATTTAGCTACTGCTTTTCTTAATCTCAGTGGAGATATTTACTGATAAACAGCTACCTACGCAGCATGTTCATGTCGTTCCTAAATGAGCTTTTATCTCTCTCCCTTCACCACAAATCAGATTCTTCTGAGGAGTTCCCAGTACATTATCCTTTCCCCTGTGGAATTACCTTAACATGCTCCAGTTGTTTTTATTCTGAGTAGGGATACTCCCTGATATACAGCTACCTACCCCCTTCGTAAGTGCAGGTACTAAATGAGCTTTTTTCCCTGTTCCCTCACCAAAATCCAGATTCTTTTGGGGAGTTACCAGTACAGTAACCATACCAGGAAGTACTTAATTTATTACGCTACTGCTTTTCTTAGTCTCAGTGGAGATATTTACTGATAAACAGCTACCTACGCAGCATGTTCATCTCATTCCTAATGAGCTTTTATCTCTCACCCCTCACCACGAATCAGATTATTCTGAGGAATTCCCAGTACATTATCCTTTCCCCTGTGTATTTACCTTAACAAGATCCTGCTGTTTTTATTCTCAGAACGGATACTCCCTGATATACAGCTGCCTACCCCCTTCGTAACTGCAGGTCCTAAATGAGCTTTTTTCTCTGTCCCTCACCACAATCCAGATTCTTTTGGGGAGTTACCAGTAGAGTAACCATACCAGGAAGTACTTAATTTAATAAGCTACTGCTTTTCTTAACCTCAGTGGAGATATTTACTGATAAACAGCTACCTACCCAGTATGTTCATGTCGTTCCTAAATGAGCTTTTATCTCTCTCCCTTCACCACAAATCAGATTCTTCTGAGGAGTTCCCAATACGTTAACCTGTCCTCGATGTAATTACTTAACATGTTCCAGCTGTTCTTATTCTCAGAAGGGATACTCCCTGATATACAGCTGTGTACCACATTCGTAAGTGCAGGTCCTAAATGAGCTTTTTTCTCTGTTCCCTCACCACAATCCAGATTCTTTTGGGGCGTTACCAGTACAGTAACCATTCCAGGAAGTACTCAATTTTTTAAGCTACTGCTTTTCTTAATCTCAGTGGAGATATTTCCTGATAAACAGCTACCTACCCAGTATGTTCAGGTCGTTCCTAAATGAGCTTTTATCTCTCTCCCCTCACCACAAATCAGATTCTTCTGAGGAGTTCCCAGTACATTATCCTTTCCCCTGTGTAATTACCTGAACAAGCACCAGCTGTTCTTATTCTCAGAAGGGGTACTCCCTGATATACCGCTGCCTACCTCCTGCGTAAGTGCACGTCCTAAATTAGCTTTTTTCTCTGTTCGCTCACCACAATCCAGATTCTTTTTGGGAGTTACCAGTACAGTAACCATACCAGGAAGTACTTATTTTATTAAGCTACTGCTTTTCTTACTCTCAGTGGAGATATTTACTGATAATCAGCTACCTACGCAGCATGTTCATGTCGTTCCTAAATGAGCTTTTATCTCTCTCCCCTCACTACAAATCAGATTTTATGAGGAGTTCCCAGTACATTATCCTTTCCCCTGTTTAATTACCATAAGAAGATCCAGCTGTTTTTATTCTCAGAAGGGATACTCCCTGATATACAGCTGCCTACCCCCTTCGTAACTGCAGGTCCTAAATGAGCTTTATTCTCTGTTCCCTCACCACAATCCAGATTCTTTTCTGGAGTTACCAGTACAGTCACCATAACAGGAAGTACTTCATTTATTAAGCTACTGCTTTTCTTAATCTCAGTGAGATATTTACAGATAAACAGCTACATACGCAGCATGTTCATGTCGTTCCTAAATGAGGTTTTATCTCTCTCCCCTCGCCACGAATCTGATTCTTCTGAGGAGTTCCAAGTACATTATCCTTTCCCCTGTGTAATTACCTTAACCATCTCCAGCTGTTTTTATTCTCAGAAGGGATACTCCCTGATATACAGCTTTGTACCACCTTCGTAAGTGCAGGTCCTAAATGAGCTTTTTTCTCTGTTCCCTCACCACAATCCAGATTCTTTTGGGGCGTTACCAGTACAGTAACCATTCCAGGAAGTACTCAATTTTTTAAGCTACTGCTTTTCTTAATCTCAGTGGAGATATTTCCTGATAAACAGCTACCTACCCAGTATGTTCAGGTCGTTCCTAAATGAGCTTTTATCTCTCTCCCCTCACCACAAATCAGATTCTTCTGAGGAGTTCCCAGTACATTATCCTTTCCCCTGTGTAATTACCTGAACAAGCACCAGCTGTTCTTATTCTCAGAAGGGGTACTCCCTGATATACCGCTGCCTACCTCCTGCGTAAGTGCACGTCCTAAATTAGCTTTTTTCTCTGTTCGCTCACCACAATCCAGATTCTTTTTGGGAGTTACCAGTACAGTAACCATACCAGGAAGTACTTATTTTATTAAGCTACTGCTTTTCTTACTCTCAGTGGAGATATTTACTGATAATCAGCTACCTACGCAGCATGTTCATGTCGTTCCTAAATGAGCTTTTATCTCTCTCCCCTCACTACAAATCAGATTTTTATGAGGAGTTCCCAGTACATTATCCTTTCCCCTGTTTAATTACCATAAGAAGATCCAGCTGTTTTTATTCTCAGAAGGGATACTCCCTGATATACAGCTGCCTACCCCCTTCGTAACTGCAGGTCCTAAATGAGCTTTATTCTCTGTTCCCTCACCACAATCCAGATTCTTTTCTGGAGTTACCAGTACAGTCACCATAACAGGAAGTACTTCATTTATTAAGCTACTGCTTTTCTTAATCTCAGTGGAGATATTTACAGATAAACAGCTACATACGCAGCATGTTCATGTCGTTCCTAAATGAGGTTTTATCTCTCTCCCCTCGCCACGAATCTGATTCTTCTGAGGAGTTCCAAGTACATTATCCTTTCCCCTGTGTAATTACCTTAACCATCTCCAGCTGTTTTTATTCTCAGAAGGGATACTCCCTGATATACAGCTTTGTACCACCTTCGTAAGTGCAGGTCCTAAATGAGCTTTTTTCTCTGTTCCCTCACCACAATCCAGATTCTTTTGGGAGTTACCAGTAAAGAAACCATACCAGGAAGTACTTAGTTTATTAAGCCACTGCTTTTTTTAATCTCAGTGGAGATATTTACTGATAAACAGGTACCTACGCAGCATGTTCATGTCGTTCCTAAATGAGGTTTTATCTCTGTCCCCTCACCACAAATCACATTCTTCTGAGGAGTTCCCAGTACATTATCCTTTCCCCTGAGTAATTACCTTAACAAGCTCCTGCTGTTTTTATTCTAAGAAGGGATACTCCCTGATATACAGCTGCCTACCCCCTTCGTAAGTTCAGGTCCAAAATGAGCTTTTTTTCTCTGTTCCCTCACCACAATCCAGATTCTTTTGGGGAGTTTCCAGTACAGTAACCATACCAGGAAGTACTTAATTTGTTAAGCTACTGCTTTTCTTCATCTCAGTGGAGATATTTACTGATAAACACCTACCTACGCAGCATGTTCATGTCGTTCAAAAATGAGCTTTTATCTCTCACCCCTCACCACAAATCAGATTCTTCTGAGAAGTTCCCAGTACATTATCCTTTCCCCTGTGTAATTACCTTAACAAACTCCAGCTGTTTTTATTCTCAGAAGGGATACTCCCTGATATACAGCTGCCTACCCCCTTCGTAAGTACAGGTCCTAAATGAGCTTTTTTCTCTGTTCCCTCACCACAATCCAGAATCTTGCGGGAGTTACCAGTACAGTAACCATACCAGGAACTTCTTAATTTATTAAGCTACTGCTTTTCTTAATCTCAGTGGAGATATTTACTGATAAACAGCTACTTACCCAGTATGTTCATGTCTTTCCTAAATGAGCTTTTATCTCTCTCCCCTCACCACAAATCAGATTCTTCTGAGGAGTTACCAGTACATTAACCTTACCTCTATATAATTACCTTAACAAGCTCCAGCTGTTCTTACTCTCAGAAAGGATACTCCCTGATATACTGCTGCCTACCCTCTGCGTAAGTGCAGGTTCTAAATGAGCTTTTTTCTCTGTTCGCTCACCACTATCCAGAGTCTTTTGGGGAGTTACCAGTACAGTAACCATACCAGGAAGTACTTATTTTATTAAGCTACTGCTTTTCTTACTCTCAGTGGAGATATTTACTGATAATCAGCTACCTACGCAGCATGTTCATGTCGTTCCTAAATGAGCATGTTCATGTCGTTCTAAATGAGCTTTTATCTCTCTCCCCTCACTACAAATCAGATTTTTATGAGGAGTTCCCAGTACATTATCCTTTCCCCTGTTTAATTACCTTAAGAAGATCCAGCTGTTTTTATTCTCAGAAGGGATACGCCCTGATATACATCTGCCTACCCCCTTCGAAACTGCAAGTCCTAAATGAGCTTTTTTCTCTGTTCCCTCACCACAATCCAGATTCTTTTGGGGAGTTACCAGTAAAGTAACCATACCAGGAAGTACTTCATTTATTTAGCTACTGCTTTTCTTAATCTCAGTGGAGATATTTACTGATAAACAGCTACATAAGCAGCATGTTCATGTCGTTCCTAAATGAGGTTTTATCTCTCTCCCCTCACCACAAATCTGATTCTTCTGAGGAGTTCCAAGTACATTATCCTTTCCCCTGTGTAATTACCTTAACCATATCCAGCTGTTTTTATTCTCAGAAGGGATACTCCCTGATATACAGTTTTGTACCACCTTCGTAAATGCAGGTCCTAAATGAGCTTTTTTCTCTGTTCCCTAACCAAAATCCAGATTCTTTTGGGAGTTACCAGTAGAGTCACCATACCAGGAAGTACTTAGTTTATTAAGCTACTGCTTTTCTTAATCTCAGTGGAGATATTTACTGATAAACAGCTACCTACGCAGCATGTTCATGTCGTTCTTAATGAGCTTTTATCTCTCTCTCTTCACCACAAATCAGATTCTTCTGAGGAGTTCCCAGTACATTATTCTTTCCCCTGTGTAATTACCTTAACAAGCTCCAGCTGTTTTTATTCTCAGAAGGGATACTCCTTGATATACAGTTGCCTACCCCCTTCATAATTGCAGGTCCTAAATGAGCTTTTTTCTCTGTTCCCTCACCATAATCCCGATTCTTTTGGGGAGTTACCAGTACAGTAACCATACCAGGAAGTACTTAATTTATTAATCTACAGCTTTTCTTAATCTCAGTGGAGATATTTACTGATAAATAGCTACCTACGCATCATGTTCATGTCGTTCCTAAATGAGCTTTTATCTCTCTCCCCTCACGACAAATCAGATTCTTCTGAGGAGTTCCCAGTACATTATCCTTTCCCCTGTGTAATTACCTTCACAAGCTCCAGCTGTTTTTATTCTCAGAAGGGATACTACTAGATATACAGCTGCCTACCCCCTTCGTAAGCGCAGGTTCTAAATGAGCTTTTTCTCTGTTCCCTCACCACAATCCAGATTCTTTTGGGGAGTAACCAGTACAGTAACCATACCAGGAAGTACTTAATTTATTAAGCTTCTGCTTTTCTTAATCTCAGTGGAGATATTTACTGATAAACTGCTACCTACCCAGTATGTTCATGTCGTTCCTAAATGACGTTTTATCTCTCTCCCCTCACCACAAATCAGATTCTTCTGAGGAGTTCCCAGTACATTATCCTTTCCCCTGTGTAATTACCTTAACAAGCTCCAGCTATTTTTATTCTCAGAAGGGATACTCCCTGATATACAGCTGCCTACCCCCTTCGTAAGTGCAGGTCCTAAATGAGCTTTTTTCTCTGTTCCCTCACCACAATCCAGATTCTTTTGGGGAGTTACCAGTACAGTAACCATACCAGGAAGTACTTAATTTATTAAGCTACTGCTTTTCTTAATCTCAGTGGAGATATTTACTGATAAACAGCTACCTACGCAGCATGTTCATCTCATTCCTAAATGAGCTTTTATCTCTCACCCCCTCACCACAAATCAGATTATTCTGAGGAGTTCCCAGTACATTATCCTTTCCCATGTGTAATTACCTTAACAATATCCAGCTGTTTTTATTGTCAGAAGGGATACTCCCTGATATACAGCTGCCTACCCCCTTCGTAACTGCAGGTCCTAAATGAGCTTTTTTCTCTGTTCTCTCACCACAATCCAGATTCTTTTGGGGTGATTCCACTACAGTAACCAAACCAGGAAGTACTTTATTTATTACGCTACTGCTTTTCTTAATCTCAGTGGAGATATTTACTGATAAACAGCTACCTACGCAGCATATTCATGTCGTTCCTAAATGAGCTTTTATCTCTCTCCCCTCACCACAATTCAGATTCTTCTGAGGAGTTCCAAGTTCATTATCCTTTCCCCTGTGTAATTACCTTAACAAGCTCCAGCTGTTTTTATTCTCAGAAGGGATACTCCCTGATATACAGCCATCCTACCCCCTAAGTATGTGCAGGTCCTAAATGCGCTTTTTTCCCTGTTCCCTCACCACAATCCAGATTCTTTGGGGGAGTTACCAGTACAGTAACCATACTAGTAAGTACTTAATTTATTAAGTTACTGCTTTTCTTAATCTCAGTGGAGATATTTACTGATAAACAGCTACCTACGCAGCACGTTCATTTCGTTCCTATATGAGTTTTAATCTCTCTCCCCTCACCACAAATCAGACTCTTCTGAGGAGTTCCCAGTACATTATCCTTTCCCCTGTGTAATTACCTTAACAAGCTCCCTCTGATTTTATTCTCAGAAGGAATACTCCCTGATATACAGCTGTGTACCACATTCGTAAGTGCAGGTCCTAAATGAGCTTTTTTCTCTGTTCGCTCACCACTATCCAGATTCTTTTGGGGAGTTACCAGTACAGTAAACATACCAGGAAGTATTTATTTTATTAAGCTACTGCTTTTCTTACTCTCAGTGGAGATATTTACTGATAATCAGCTATCTACGCAGCATGATCATGTCGTTCCTAAATGAGCATGTTCATGTCGTTCCTAAATGAGCTTTTATCTCTCTCCCCTCACTACAAATCAGATTCTTCTGAGGAGTTCCCAGTACATTATCCTTTCCCCTGTGTAATTACCTTAACAAGCTCCAGCTGTTTTTATTCTCTGAAGGGATACTCCCTGATATAGAGCTGCCTATCCCCTTCTTAAGTGCAGGTCCTAAATGAGCTTTTTTCTCTGTTCCCTCACCACAATCCAGATTCTTTTGGGGAGTTACCAGTACAGTAACTATACCAGGAAGTACTTAATTTATTAAGCTACTGCTTTTCTTAATCTCAGTGGAGATATTTACTGATAAACAGCTACCTACGCAGCATGTTCATGTCGTTCCTAAATGAGCTTTTTTCTCTCTCCCCTCTCCACAAATCAGATTCTTCTGAGGTGTTCCCAGTACATTATCCTTTCCCTGTGTAATAACCTTAACAAGCTCCAGCTGTTTTTATTCTCAGAAGGGATACTCCCTGATATACAGCTACCTACCCCCTTCGTAAGTGCAGGTCCTAAATGAGCTTTTTTCTGTGTTCCCTCACCACAATCCACTTTCTTTTGGGGAGTTCCAGTACAATAACCATACCAGGAAGTACAAAATAAGACATATTAAGAGCTAGCAGTAGTATTCCAGTTCTGTGAGTTCTTCAGCGACTCTTCCTCTGTGGCTGTTAATAATGTTTGATAGCCTGCCCAAAGAGCATTTATGTAAGTGCATGGATCTCAGCCAATGCTAACAGTACTCAAGACATAATTTTGTTTTTAATTTAAAAAGCAAATTACCATTGACATGGATTGATAGATTTGGGTAACACCTTTCTTCACTATTCAAGTATCACCACCCTCTCCATGCACAGCCAAGGCAAAACTCCGGCATTAACAGTGCAGCTCATGGCAATGTGTGTCCTATCAATAACAGCCAATGTTGTAGACATACATTATCACATTTGGGCTGCAACTACTGCATCTCTCCACTGGCAGAAAAACTACCCTCTCCCTACTGGAGTCTAAGTCATCTTTAAAGGAATCCCTTTCAATTCTCCATTCATCAATATCTGAGCACAACCTCTGTTAACTCTCCCCCTCCAAAAAAACAAAGGAAAACATTTTTTTTCCAATTTTAAAACATTTAATATGAAAAGAATTCCGAGTTAAATGAATTTTTAAATCTATTGGCTTGTTTCACTTTTAAGAGTGCTTACCATTCTCTATTGATAAGGCCTAACCTTATCAAATGAAAAACAGATGTGAGCATTACAATGAATAGTCTCCATACAACTGAGAATGCTGACAGCCCAGACTCCACAAAACTAAACAGCCGAGCAAAGCCCCTACTGCCATTACAACATGCAATCCTTAAGGAAGACAGAGGGAAGATCCCTACACACAGACTTGGAGAGAAACCAAAGAAGGGACTTGAATAAATAGATACCACAGAGGCTCACACATCCCAAATCAAGTGTATAACCAGTCAAGTATTATGGTCTTCAGCTGATCCGCCTTCTTGGGCAGCAGGGGAATGGAGGGCGCCCCTTTAGCAGATTCCAGGGTGAGGATCCTCGCCTGAAGGTCGTTGGTTTTCACCCCAAGTTACAGACAAGAAATCATGGCCACCCCGGAGAAGAGGGTCGCCAGGGTGGTGCACAGGGGCATAGCGCAGGTGCAATGCTGCCTGGAGGGGTTGGGTTCTTCAGATGCAGCCTCTCGCCCTGCTCCTTTCCCCGCGGGCTTCTTCACCCACATGGTAGGGGGGGTCCTCTGGCCACCTTCTACCTCCTGCCAAGACAAGTGGCCAGAGGAGAAGCGACAAGTCCTCCAAAGTTCAGTCCTGGCGGCTGCACAAGTAGTTGGCAGAGTAGGTGCCAGGCAGGCGCGGTGAGGGACCTGTATGGGGCCTCAGCACGGGGACCCGCAGGCAAGGACCATCCTCAGCCTGTGGCTCTCCTCCCAGCTGGGAGAAAAACAAACAAAAATAAATAATGCTCTCCCCTGCACTCCTCTGAGCTCCTCTGCTCTCCTCCTCTGCTCTCCTCCTCTGCTCTCCTTTTCGCCTCTCCTCCTCCTCTGCTCTCCGCCTCCTTTGCTCTCTTCCTCCTCTGCTCTCCTCCTCCTCTGCTCTCTTCCTCCTCCTCAATTGGATGATAAACTTGGCTTCAGGTGTGTTAGGGAAATAGAAGCGTAAAGGTAGAAGAGGGAAATGGGTTTCAAATGTACCCTAAGTGCATCAAGTATTGAAAATGAGTACTTCATTTGTGGCTCTGCAGCAATCTAACATGTTCTCGGACCCTGTTCATGCCAATAAGATAGAGGAGAGTTGTGTGACAGATCTCTGGTCTTTTAGGCTTTAGGTTGTAACAGAAAGGAGAACTAGATGGTTCTGAATGTTTATTCAAGGTCCATCCACCCACTTCCTCACTTTCAGCCCTCCCATTATGTTCCTAAGCTTCAAGGAAATAAGTTTTTCTGTTCTCTCACCTGATCCACTCCATTCTCCCCATGTACGGTCCAGTGCCAGGTGCTAGCAAGATCGACAGGGAGCAAGGTGTGGGTACTGTTCATCGGGAGCTGCAGGCTTGCTGTTTTGGCTGGTCCCTCTGGAAGGAATGCTGGTTTAGTATGGAGACTTTCTGTCACTGTCCTGTCAGAGCTGTTGGAAATTCATTTCCCATCTCCTCCCCAGTTCATCCTTACTCCTTGGAAATGAACTCGGTTATAAATCACTCAACCCCTGTCTCCATCTCCAGATGCTCTGATGTGGCTGTTTCTCCACAGCCTGTCTCTTGCTATTGAGGATGTCTAGCCTGTGGTGGAAAATGTATACTCACTGACCAGAGTAACACATACAAGGGCTTTTGTTTTCTTGGAAGATCTCCTTGGTAGCTCTCACTTTAGCATGAATTGGATGGAGGGCCAATTCAATCTAAGCTGAAACAAAGGGTAGAGTGTGGAACTACTCACATGAGTCAAAATTAGTTTCAAGGAAATGGAAACAAGGATTCTGTATTTTCTCCTGGTTTTTTTTGTTTCTTTCTTTTTTGTTGTGTATGTTTGTTTATAGGTCTTTGGGAGGGTAAAGGAAGGCACAGAAATGGAGGGACAGAGGGTGAACAAATGCAGCAATGGTACTCAGTGGACACTTTTTGAAAATGAACTATACAACTTATGGGTAGGATTGGAGGGAAAAACCGGGAGCGAGGGAGGGAAGGGGTGACATTGTCCAAAAGAAATGTACTCTTTGCCTGACTTAACTGTAACCCCTCTGCACATCACATTGATAATAAAAAAAATTGAGGTTAAAAGATCCCTGAGAATCTGGTGGGTGTGTTTGCCTCCTCTAAGTGTAAAGCTACTGAAGAGCTGAGCTTGGCTTCCTGCCTGCCCTCATTGAAGGACTGGTTAGGAAACTCCTAACCTGCTTAAATCTACCTAAAAGCATTAAGCTCTGAGTTCTAAATTCCTTAGAGGAAACAATAGGTGACATTTTGGAAAACTCAGTCTATAGTATCCAAGGAAGTGATTTCACTGTGGTATTTCTATACATTCCTCAAGCATATGAAATTCTGATTCTATTCTGAATTCCCCTTTGTAACCTGAGTACAATTCATTTATGACCTTTTTCCCCTTAATGTGCCAAATTTATTATGTTCTCCCTCTCACCCTGCATTTTCTCCTGCCTCCTGCTAGCTTCCAGTCCTTATTCAGATTTGTAGATTTTGCAAAAGAGAAACTATTTATCTGATTTCACTTTAGTGTTGTCTACTTTTTGGAAATGTTCCCTAGTGCTGACAGAAGTGGTTACTGCATCCTTCCTGGGGCTTCTCAGTAAACTTTTCAGTTGAGCAGCCCACTGTGGAATTGGCTCAGCAAAACATGTAAAGCTCCAACACCTGCAGAAAGTGCTACACAGGCTTGTAACTCCTTGAGGGTTAAGGAGCCGCCTACGTAAGTTCCTTTTGAGTATGAGTGCACTTAGTGTAGTGAATCTACTTCGAAGAACATACTGCAGGCAATAAAAAGACTGTCACACAGTGAAAGAAGCACATCCTATTGAAGTGACTCACCTCTCTAACATTTCACTCCCTAGGCAGCTAAGTATTATCTGAAGATGGACACTGTGCATGATTTGGCAAAGAGCTAACCTGTTGGAGCTGACGTATCTTACTTAATAGGCTTTTGAGATCTAAGCCTGTATTCTATACTGGTTCATTCAAAACCTCTTCTACTACTACCAGGGGTATTTTCTTCCTGTCCCTACTCAATTCCTTTTGGACATTGAGCTCCCATATGTGGGAGGTTGCAACAGCTTTTCCTATAGTCCCATGCACTGTGAAAGACTGCATGCTAGTGTACCAAATCCAGGTACTAGCGTCCTTCATTTGCCCACCTCTGCTGGTATTTATGCTTCATCCCAAAGGTCAGAGTTTTCTGCCCTCAGGCCATTTGAGTACTTTTTTGGTTAGGTACTGGCTGTGTGTTCTTGATCCTCTTTACATTAGAGGCCTGGGATGGGTTCAAAAGCCATTAGGTACAATCAGGATTCAGGCTTGGGTCCTCCACCTTCATAGCCCAAGCCACTTACAACCCTTGGGTGTGTTAGTAGAATAGTAATTACCTTCCACTGAGTGGAAGACAGAGGGGCTTTTCCTAACCAAATACAAGGATGGGCTCAGAAGTCCCCCAATTGAAAAGCTTTGTTTGGACAAATATTCAAATAACCTCTGTTTCATATTCTCTTTCACAATCAAGCCAAAGACATTTATCGTGTGCTGTCCTACTTTGTGTGGCCAGTGTGATCTCAGCTATGGACACAATGGGTTCTGGCCTCTGTTTCCATGGTGTGGAGTCTTGGCTCTCTGGTGACCTGTGTTGCAGGAGTCTCTGGTCTGATGTCATGCTAGAGTCCATTCCTGATGACAGTCTCCAGTCAACAGGAGTTCTGCCTTTCAGGCTCCTTGTATACACCTCTGGTCTTTGCTCATTGCTCTCATCAGCCCTTGGCTCCCTTGCCTAGCCCTGGTCCTTGAAGAGCCTCTACTCCATACCTCATGTTCTTAGGCTTAAGTCCTTAGTAGAACTAGATCCAGTTCTTATGTCCAAGTACTAGAGGGAATTATGAGGTTTCAGAAAGAAGATTCTGAAAAATCTATGAATCCCTTAGACTCTGCCAGCACCTGTCACCATAGAACGCTGCCCTGGTCTCCTTAAAGCCCTTAAGGCTGCTTCAGCCATTCTGTTTTTTGCCCTCTCCATAGTCCTGTATCTGTGAATGTGGATAGAGTCCTAGCAACTTACCAAAGCAGAGCATGTAGAGTTTGGCAGTGTGTCTCGTAGTTCCCATGGAGAAGGAGGCCAAGAAGCTGAACACTTTCTTTTTTTCTTTTCCTCCTGAGAAATTGGGTGGAGTGAACTGGCCCCTAGGTGGGACTACCATGAAAAGACCTCACAAAACATCTAGGCTTGTGGAGTCAAGAAGTCTTAAGAGACAGGGAAGTCTTTCAAAATATTTAAGATGTCTTCAAAGAAGCAGGGAAATTTCCAAGGTTCAGGTGCCATCTTAATTTCCAGCCTTTTAAGCCTGATAGAGGCCAAAGGTCTGCTAAGCTTAGTATGCATTTAAAAAGTCTTTCCTGGCAGCTTGGAGTGAGACTTAGTGGTTGAGGACTTGACTAGCATGCATAAAGCCCTGTGCTTGATTCCCCAGTACCACATAAACAGAAAAAGTTGGAAGTAACTCTGTGGATCAAATGGTAGAGCACTAGCTTGGTCACAGAGAGGCTCAGCAACACAGCCCAGACCCTCAGTTCAAGTCCCAGTACCGGACAAAAGTCTTTCCTAGTAGTCACAAAAGTGCTCAATCAGGCACCAAGCCAATATAGCTCTCACTAGGACTAAAGGTGGTTCAGTACAATCTCGGCTGCTTGAACTAAGATATTCTCTCTCTACAGAAGGTCATCATGTTCCTATCAAGTGAAATTAAAACCCTGTGGGAGCTACTAAATACATATTTTGAGAACTTCAGTTCACAAGCCCTTCCCCATCCTTCACTTGCTGGTCACATTGAAGACTAGAGCCTCAGACCAGAACACAGGAAATTGAGGGGCACATTTCCCCCTTGCTAGAAGAACAGTGGCTGAGTTGTTTGTGGCCTGACCAGGGTCATTGTCAAGGGACAGGTTCACAGGGAGCTTGAGAATTCAGTGTAGTGCATGATACAGGTCTAGCAGGTCTGGTAGCCTATTGTCTGAGTCCCTGCCCCTGCCTCCAGGAATTCATAGGAGCCTATTACATGGATCTGCAGGTGGAGTTTCACCTCTATGAGTTTTCACAGCAAGATGCCAAAGATGACACCACTTAGCCTCAGTATCCATTGTTCAAGAGCAACAAGCGAGAGCCTATACTCTTGTGTTGGCCCAAAGGTTCACTAAAGGAATGATTGTGGGATGGCACTCCAGGGCATTTTTTGACTTCCGAGAGATATAGGAGTTCTCAGCATCCACGGTGGCCATTTGAACATGCCTACAATGTTCAAACACAGCACCTCACAGTAAAGGGCATCCTGTAAAAGAGCCACAGGAGCCTTCGCTTCATTTCCAGTTACTTGGCATTTTCTCTGACCTTGGACACTGGATGGACTGATGCAGTACTGTGTGGCCAGAGGATGGTATAGATTCTATGCGGTGCTGCTGTCTCCATGCACCTTAGGGTGGAGCCTCATTCTGGGTGTGGAGCTTGGTTTGGGATGCTTGTGCCCGATTCTGTACAGGGAAAACAAGTCTTGTTCTCAGGTTTGTTTTCAAAATATTGGTTGGAAAGGGGATTCTCAACTTGAGAGTGGAGACAGATGAATTCAGATGGTGGTTCTTGATCTACTAACACTGGGAACATGGTATCTAATTTTGGGTTGTGGCTTATATTTACAAATATTAGGACAAATACAATGAACTTTCTCAATTCAGAGAAACCTTTTCTCATGAGACATGTATGACATCACACATCTTTTGAATATATAATTGATACATATATATAATAAAGCATACATTTTTTCTATTACACATTCTCAAGTGGAAAATTAGCAAAAAGGGCGGTGTCCTTGCTTTGCTGCCTTGAAAGGTAAATTTCTATGAACAGCTTATAAAGATGAAACACATAGAAATGCTACCGAACCTACTGTAGACCTATATACATGGGTGATAAAAACCTCTTTTCCATCAACGTATATTGCTTAAAAGTTCCTGCTTTTGCTTGGTGCCTTGGGTCTTTAGGAAAACTGGAACTGGTTTGGGATAAAGGACTTGTAAAATGTTATGTTTTATGTTAAACTAGGTTTTCAAGATGGAGTTATGCCACACCCTAGACTGTTGAAGAAATAACAGGGCTTGGGCATATTTTGAGATTATATGTGAACTGTTCATCTTACTTGAAAATTCACCTCAGGCACATTTTATCCTATTTAAACTAGCCAGTCATAAGCAGAGCAGATTGTAAACCTGAGCTCAACCAATCTGAGCAAAGGGACAGAGCCTCCTGCTGTGTGAGGGACAAATATCAGGAAGAACGGTTGCTGTGTGGCCAATTTTTGGCTAGTGTGAACCCTCGTGTGTGCAAGTAAACTTTGCTTGGCTCAGGATTTATTTTTGTCTCAATACATGTGACTGCAATGGTTCGTGGAGAATGTACTTATAACACATGGTAGAAGGAAGGAAGGCCTCTGTAACATAGGTGATAGTTCACAAAAGGAGCTACTGATTGAATAAAAATGCAGATGATCAAAACTGCATGTGTGTGCCAAGGAGAAATCTGGGATTCTCCTAGGAGACGGATCTACAAATATCTCAGCCTTTCCGTTAAATTGGCACCCTTGATAGTAGCCATAGTCTTGCATTGAAGCAGACAAACTTACCCTCCAGATGAAAGGATTTTCCTGATTCCAGTTCTTGGAATGTGGATCTGGTGCAAACTAGGTGGGTCTAGTGGAATTGCTAGCAGGCAGCTCACAAAGCATTACTTTAAATGATGCAGAATTAGTAGGAATTGGGTTCTTGTGACTGCAAAGGGAGGGCACTGCCTAGCTCGAGGGGCCCTGGTGATCTAAGAGGCTCTTCTGTAAGAGGATGAGGCATGGCTGCTATGCAATAGCACTCTAGTTACTTCCTTCTACTGGGGTGCTGCCTGTGCCACTCCACTGTGAAGTCAGATTGAATTGTACACAGCTTTGAAGTTGAATTGCTACTAGATTTCATAAGCTGTCTTCTAGATGGGGGTCTGTTAATGCCTAATAAAGCTCTTGGTTCGAAGAAAGGGTTTGTGAGCTCAGATGGGACTCTGGAAAGGAAACAATTGGGGAGTGAGAATGGAGTGAGGGTGATACTCCTAATAGCTCAGGTGCTTTCAAACCCACCTGACTGCTTCTCAGAGGGCTAGGACCTGGCCTGATACGACGTACAGCAAAGGAGCTTCCTATTTCTTTCTCATGATGGAGAGCTGCCTTCTTGCTAGAAATGTGACACTAATGTGCCACCTATTATCTGCATGCAGATAAATCTTTTTTCCTGTTCAGATATCATTGAAGGAGCAATTCCCAGATTATTTTTGCTTCTTATTTTGTGTGAACTTGGTTACTTGACATTTTCTATTAGCCCATTAGCCTGAGGTGAGGGACCCTACCTGGCAGCTCTGCTGGGCGACAGTGGATTTCCCTGGACTAGCCCCTTGTGATGAGGTTCATTGTCCAATTTAGTGATCCACCTTGGTAAGCGATGGTATCTCCATAGGAATGGGTCAACTGCTGAGTCTCCTAGAGATGTAGGTGATCAGAACAGTTTCCTGAAAACTGGGAATCACAATTTGTTGACCAGCTTAGGGAACACAGAGAAGAGAGTTGTAACTGATGGCAAGAAACCTGTGAGCATAGTCTTGTGTTTGTCACCCTTAGGCCACAGATGGCTTGCTATCACCAGAAACCCTGTATGAAGCTCCATTGAATGCAGGCCAGAATGTGCTGTTAAGAAGCAAGACTCCTGGGGTTGGCACCGGTGCCACTGTATGTTCTATCCTTTGCCAGCTAAGATAGCCTTTGTAGCTGAAGCTGAGCTGGTCCATGTCATTTTCCAGAAAGCTGTATGATAGAGGTCAGAGTGATGTGTCCCTATGGGATGGTGCAGCAGGCACAATGCTGGCCCCACAGCTGTGATGCCAACCAGGGAATCTACAAGGTGCGAAGTCTTTCTCAAACTCTGCAGAAGGATCAGTGTACTTGGGATTTTCCTTTTACAAGGTGGGGTATCTCCCTCTATAGTAGCGGTGATCAGACTGAAGGCTGGTGTCCTGCCCATTTTTCCTCTGAGTTTGGTGAAGCATTGTAATTAGAATGGGAAGAGACTGGAGCACTGGCATGCCCCATTAACTGCACTATTGCTCCACTGGCTGAGGCTTTCAAGTTTCATGACAGAACATGATGGAAGAGATTCCAAAGGCATTCTTATAACAGGTGTCTGTCTCTGTTTCATTTTTGTCTGTCCATATCCTGCAAACCCGTGATACACCTCCACTCAGTGATATATCTGACATCAGCAAAAGGCTTTTTTCTGACTTTCTCTGTTCTATGGAGTGTTGAGCATAGGATGCAGACCCCACAGAGTTTTCCTTATAAGATGGGGGGGACATGTATTGTCATTCCCTCAGTATCTCAGAAATGTCAGGATTGGTTACAGCAACTTCAACTCATCCAGCTTGAGGTGGAAGGCAGAAAGCATGGTGTAAGAAACTGCTTTCTCTCCAAGGTCTGTTCCCCGACCACTGGCAGTACTGTGCAGAATGTTGAGAAACAGAGCTCTTTGTATTCTTAGCAGCAACTTCCCCCTAACATTATCCAGTGGTGTGGGCCCCTACCTGGCATCTCTACTGTGGTCTCTTGTCCAGAGACAAGGATTGTGAAATCACAATCTGGCATGTTTCTGCAAAGCCACAGTGTTGCCAGAGTGCTCCTGTGTAGCATGAAAGCACCTGCTAGTCTTGCGATCCTTTTGCCACCCTTTTAGATGCATCCGTGCAGATGTTTGCCTGTACATAGTGTGTGATTTGCTATCAAATAGTAGCTGGCTGGCACATAAACGCCCATGGAACATACTCCAAAATTGATCATGTGTAATCCACATAAAGAAACTATCTGATCACAGTGTAATCAAGGTAGCTCTCAATAACAAAGGATACCACAGAAACTACACAAATACTTGGAGGCCAAACCCCTCACTGGTATCTAACACTTGGGTTACAGAGCAAATTAAGGACAAAATTAACGAATTCATAAGACAAAATGACAATGAAAAATACATCACAAAGAAACCTATGTGATACAGCAAAGGCTGTGGCGAGAGGCAAGATCATTGCCCTCAGCATACACATTAAAAGAACGGAAGCAGAACAGATCAAGAACTTCATCATGCAGCTTAAATGACTGGAGAAACAAGAACAAAATTGAATCTAAATGACTAGGAGGAGAGAGATCATAAAGATTAAAGAAGAGATAATCTGATTGAGAATAGAAAGACCTTTCAACAAATAAAAAATCTAAAGCTGGTTCTTAATAAATAGAATTGACAGATCCGTTGCAAGACCTAACAAAAAAAGAGAGAGAGAGAGTCACTCATATCCGTAAGATCAGGCACTGCACTGGAAAAATTACAACAAATATATAGGTATTCAAAACCATCATAAGGAACTAGTTCCAGAACCTTTACTCACTAATGAATAATAATTTTACAGAAATGGATCGATTCTTAAACTGCCCAAACTGAATCAAGAAGAAATAAATCAACTAGTTAAACCAATAATTTACAGCGAGATACAGGAGGTAATCAAGAGCCTCCCAACAAAGAAAAGCTCAGGCCCACATGGATTCACCAATAAAATCTATAAAACTTTCAGTGAGGAGCTAACTCCTCAAACTCTTCCACAAAATACAAACAGGGAGAAATCCCAAACTCATTCTATGAAGCCAATATTATACTCATCCACAAACTAGGAAAAGACCAACATCACTAATGATCACATCTGCAAAGCTTCTCAACAAAGTGCTAGCTAACAGGATCTAGAAACTGATCAAGAAAACGATATATACATCATGACCAAGTAGGCTTCATCCCACAGAAGCAAGGATGGTTCAACATCCACAAATCAATAAATGTAATTCACCACGTCAACAGAGCTAAGACGAAGAACCACATCATCATCTCAGCCGATGCCCAAAGAGCCTTTGAGAAAATACAACACCCATACATGTTAAAAGACCTGTAGAGATCAGGAATAAAGGGAACATTCTTTAAAATAAGAAAAACCATATACAACAGACCAACTGCTAATACCATATTAAATAGGGAGAAACTAAAACCATTTCCCCTAAACTCAGGAACAAGACAAGGATGCCCACTATCCCTGCTTCTATTCAACATAGGGCTGGAATCCCTTGCCATTCTTGCCATTGCACTAAGGCAAGAGGAAGACATCAAAGGCTTCCACGTTGGGCAAAGAAAAAATCAAACTATCCCTATTCGCAGATGACCTAGACCTAAAAAAACCATTTTGGCAAAGTAGCAGGATACAAAATCAACCCACAAAAATCAGCAGCTTTTCTGTACACCAGCAATGTATAAGCAGAAAAGAAAATTAAGGAAATAATACCATTTACCATAGCTAAAAAAAGAATACATTACCTAGGGATTAACCTAACTAAAGACATGAATGACCTATTGAATGAGAGCTATGAAAATCTAAAAAGGGAAATCAAAGAGGACACAGGAGATGGAAAGACCTCCCCTGATCATGGGTAGGCAGAATCAATATAGCGAAAATGCCCATATTGCCCCAAAGGCCTATACAAATTCAATGCAATCCCCATCAAGATCCCAGCTACATTCTTCAATGAAATAGAGAAAACAACCCATAAATTCATATGGAACAGCAAAAGACCTAGAATAGCCAAAGCAATTCTAGGCAAAAGAATACCAGACTTCAAGCTCTATTATAGAGCCATCATAACAAAGACAGCCTGGTATTGCTATGAAAATAGACCTGAAGACCAATGGAACAGAATAGAAGTCCCAGAAATAAAACCATATTTTTACAGTCAGTTGATATTCCACAAAGGAGCTAAAGACATTCAATAGGAAAAACATAGCCTCTTCAACAACTGGTGCTGGGAAAACTGGGCAGCCATATGTAGAAAACTCAAATTAGACCCTAGCCTATCACCATGCACCAATATCAACTCAAAATGGATTAAGGACCTCAACATCAGACCAGAATCCTTGAAACTACTGAAGGTCAGAGTAGAAAAGATGCTAGAACTTAAAGACACAGGAAGGACCTTCCTGAATATAGTCCCAGGGGCACAACAGATAGGGTAGAGTCTCAACAAATGGGGACTATGACAAAATAAAAAGTTTTGGCACAGCTAAAGACATAGCCACCAATCTAGAAAGACAGCCAATCATATGGGAAAGGATATTCACCAGCACAACAAACAGACAGAGGCCTAATATTCCCTCATCTACTGAGTACACAAAAAACTAACCCCTCCAAACCCAGTAAACCAAATATTAAATGGGAAATGGAGCTAAAGAGAGACTGCACAGGAGAAGAGATAAAAATGGCAAAGAAACATAACAGGAAATGTTCAACATCCCTGGCAGTAAAGGAAATGCAAATAAAACAACCCTGAGATACCATGTCACTCCAGTTAGAATGGCCTATACTCTGAACTCAGCAACAACAAATGCTGGAGGGCATGCGGGGAAAGAGGAACACTTCTCCACTGTTGGTGGGAGGGCAATTTAGTACAACCACTTTGAAGAACAGTATGGGAGGTTCCTCAAAAAGCTCAACATAGACATGCCCTATGACCAAGCCATACCCACTCCTAGGCATCTATCGTGAACAACAGGTCTCAGGATATCAAAAAGACATCTGCCACATCATGTTTATCACTGCACAATTCACAATAGCCAAAATATGGAACAACCCAAATGGCCCACTATAGATGGATGGATACAAAAAATGTGGTACCTATACACAATGGAATACTACATAGCAAATAGAAATGATAAGATATTGCTATTCGCAGGGAAATGGTCAGAACTTGAACAAATAATGTTGAGCGAGACAAGCCTAGAACACAGAGAACAAAGGGGCATGGTCTCCTTGATATATGACTGTTAGAGTGTGTGTGTGGGGAGGAGGGGGAAGACAGTGGAGACCAGGTCTGCAAAACAAAAAACTTCTTTTCAAATTGTATTTCCACAGGTTTCCATCATCGGCCTTACATAGTGTATCTAAAACCAAACAACTACTACACATAGAAAGGTTTAGAATAGACCTATCAGTGGATCACAAAGGCTCAACAGCTATGTACATATGATCATATAAGATGAGGATAGGCAAAAACAACTCCAAGAGAAGAACCCAGGAGGATTCTATTGTTGGCATTACATTTAAAGTTCTAGGTGAATTTCCTTTGACCTATGCCCCGTGGTTACTGTATATGATTTCGGTACACTGGGTATTGTATATATGCCTACCTGATCTAGGGAAGGAAAAGAAAAACGAGGGTGTAAGATATCACAAGAAAGGTATTCACTGTCTCGTTATGTAACTGTGCACCTTTTGCACAACACCTTGTCAACACAATTTAATTAATAATATAACTAACTAATAAAAGTAAAAACATTTTGTAACAAAATAGGGAAGAAAGTGTACATGTAGGAAGAACCAAGTTTATACTAACTAAGGGACTGTATTCAAATCTATTCTCTACACAAGTTTCATCTTCATTTGAGATTGAAGTTGTCAGAGGGGAGTGGTTTCTTTGTGATGACTCTGGCTTAGAACACACTGTCATGTAAGTATCACAGAAAACCCATGTAAGCTGGAAGCAACGCAAGTGTTGGTAGTTTCTTTGTTTTAATCAGTTCAGGATTCTTAGACTGTTACCCAGCAAGTAGCATCTGCAGTGAGATGTGTCCTATCTGAAAGAATCAATGATCCACCTTCTTGTGGTTGTACCTACACCATCTCTGTAATCTTATCTGAGTATATTGGAAACCGTGTATACTGGTATTGGAACTAGGAAATTGAAAGGGAATACCAAAATTGAAAGGACACAGGGTAAAAAAAAGACAAACAACTACAAAAGCAATACTTGCAAAACTGTTTGGTTTAAGTGAACTGAACACCTCAGGGAGGGAAAGGGAAAGGGGGGAGGGGGGAGGGGGGTATGAGGACAAGGTAATAAACAGTAATGTATCCCATGCCTAATGTATGAAACTGTAACCTCTCTGTACATCAGTTTGATAATAAATATTTGAAAAAAAAGAATCTATGATCCTTGTGGGTCATATATGAAAATTATATCAAGTCATCTGAAATAAAGTCAATGGAATTACTCTGTAGACTTTCAGTACCTAAAAGAATGACCTCATAAAGCAGTCCATTCAATAAAGGAGGAACAAAGGAAAGGAGATAATATTTCTCAAGTATCAGACACTATGGTAAGGGATTTACATGTTATATCTGTTTAATCCTCACAGTAACACTACTGAGTGGATATTACTATCTTTGTGTTTAAGAAGAAGGTGAGAACTTAATTAAAGGCATGCAGTGAGGAAAAAAGAATAATCACTTAGTAAGAAATACTTTCAAATTCAAGCCAAACTAAAATTGCATTTCAAATGTATTATTCTGTAATATAATCATATAATGTATTATGATCATATTTCCCTCCTAAGAACTCCAATCAATAATTATCAAGAATCATGAAGAATTATAAGCACTACAATTACAAACCAATATCCAGACTTAATAATTTTACTTTAAAAAATTACATGCAAATTTCCAAATAGCATAGAAATTAAATGACATCATACAGATAAACTTTCTAAGCCATGTTTTAAGGCTTTTCCAATTTGAAATACATCCCAGTGAGTAGTTTTGGAAATATCATACAAATCATCACATTGCCGATTTTACCACTAGGTTTCCAGTTTCCAGCAGCAAGGAACAGATAGGCCTGTCCTACAGAATGCCCATTTACCGTCCGGTTTTCAGTGTCCAGCAGCCAAGGAACAGACACATAGGCCTATTCCTACAGAACGCCCAGTTTACCTCTCTCAGGTTTCCAGTGTCCAGTAGCAAGGAACAGAGAGATAGGCTTGTCCCTACAAGAATGGGTATATACACATCTGAGTCCTTCGGGCTCCATCAACTACCTTTGTGACAGCTTAGTCTTTTTCTACGATGTGTGCACTTGCCCCTGGGCCTGCCTCACCATGCATGGACCAGCTAAGCTGCACATTTGCCAGTTCACCCCTCAACCCCAAAGATACGCACACGAGCACATCCTAAGTTTTCCTGTCCTTTCTTCTTGATCTCTGACTGAGAAGCCCGAAGCAGTTCTTTAACAGTCCATACAAATTAATATCGAAATTTCTGACATTTAGCCTCAAATTAATAAACAGGCCCAGGGGAAAATATTTGAAATTCCCAATGCCTTGTGCTAAGCCAGATAACTTGATGGCAGTGCAAACAGCATACACATTAAGATACCAATATTTTGCAACTGCACATTAAAGACGTTTTTGGATTAAACTACATTTCCTCTTTAAAGCAAAGCAAAAACCCTTTAAAACATTTGGTAGCTCTGAAACCTGATGCCTGTTTTGGAGTTGTACAGTAACTCAACCATTTTTACATCAGAATGACAATTTTAATCTTGAATTTGTTCACACTCATATGCACACACACACACACACACATACATTTGTTCAAAAGATCTAAAGCGAGCAAAGTAAATATGTGCCATGCATTGTCCAGTGGCATTTTATTTTTGCCAACCTTGCAAATCACCAAGATTTAAAAGAAAACCTGGTGGAACTTGCTGAAATGAATGAGCTTGGGGGAGATTTCTATTCCAATGGCTCACTGGATTTGCACGCAGCTGATGCACAGAGACTGCCAGGTTTGGTTGAGCAGGTGACTGTTGAAGACAGCCAGCCCAGCTGGGCCTCAATGGTCATGGAGCTGTAGCAGGCTGTTTCCACACTGTGTGAGGAAGATCTGCTGCAGGCCTCCTGGTCGTTCCACCATCCACGGTGCTCTAGTGTCCTCTGCTGGCCGTCTACAGAACTACAGGCGCTCTTGTTGGTTCTTGATAGGTTTCACAGTTTGTTTGGTTTTTGGTCCTCGGGCTTGAAATTAGGGTCTGAGCTACCCTTGAGTATTTTTTCCTCAAGTCTCCTGCTCTACGAATTGAGCCTCAACCCTCCTCCGAGTTTTTGGTGGCTCATTGGCGAGTAAAATCTCATGGATTCTCCTTCCCTAGCTAACGTGAAATGTGATTGCTCAGATCTCAGCCTCCCAAGTAGCTGCGATGGCAGGCGTAAGGCCACTACCCACCCTCTGCCAGCTGAATTCTGGCTGTAGGACTTTGCCTCACATCACCTTGACCTTGGGCAATCTTGTATGCAGGACTCTAGATTACATATGGCCTTGATCATCCTGTGGGCGGCTGGAAAACTAGCATGTGAACGCTGACCTGATTGGACCCAGAGCTCTGCATCAGAATTGACGTCCAATCAGAAGTGCTAACCGCTGCATGGCGAGCCAGTGCAGGCTTCATGGAATCCGTCATTGGGTGAGGAGAGTAATAAGGCACACAGGATGTCCAATGAGCTTCTGTGTCACGTTGCTCTCTGCTAGAGAGACCCAGTCCATTGCTTCCACAACACACTCCAGGTGGTGCCCTTCTGGCAACCCCTTCCATGTAGTGGGAGCTCTGATCATCTTGTTCTTCAAAATATGCTGACTGTTTTCCTTCTCCCTCGGTATGCACTGATTCATGCTTTAAACCAAAGAAACAACGAACCTGATCCAAATGTTGCAATTTCATTTACATAAAATTCCTGCCGGTTTCAAGTGCCACCACAGAAAGCCAATAAGTCAATCCCCACCATCATGGACAATGCCATTCCAAGCCTGCTGCTGGGGGCTTACCACTGTAACCTTAGCTCCTCAGGAAGCTGAGATATGAGGGTTGTTCTTCGAATGCAGCCATCGCAAGAAAAATATGTGAGACTCCTATCTGCAATGAACCACCAGAAAATATGAATTAGAGCTCTACCTTACAGGGTACAAACACTAGTGGTAGAACAAAGCGGCAAAGGACATGCACCCAGCCCTTTATTTCAAGCCCCAGGACACACACACACACACCACACACACACACACACACACACGCGCGCATTGGAAAGAGAAGTGGAGCACATGGGCATCAGAACATGCAGATGCATGTCCGGGAACAATCAGTGAAGGCCCAGCGCCTGTCCCTCTGGAATGCTTGGGAATTTCCTTTCTAGCCTCCAGCTTAGACAATTGAGACTCTATATGGAGTCTGCCTCAACCAGAATGAGTTCTTTCTTTGCTCTTCCACTGTCTCGAGGAGCTGGTGTCCAACTGCATTGGTGGGAACTTGCTGAAATCCCCTGAGCTTGGGGGTGATTTCTATTCCAAAGGATCACTGGATTTTCAAGGCAGCTGATGTGCAGGGACTGCCAGATTTGGGCTTAAGCAGGTGACATTTGGAGACAGCCAGCCAAGCTGGGCCTGAGTGGTCAAGGAGCTATAGCTGGCTGTTTCCCATTGGGGGAGAAAGAGCTGCTGCAGTCCTCCTGGTCATTCCACTATCCACAGTGATCTAGCGACCTCTGCTGGCCATCTACAAAGCTTCAGGCGCTCTTGTTGGGTCCTGATAGTTTTCACAGTTTGTTTGGTTTTTGGTCCTGGGGCTGGACCTGAGGGTCTGAGCTCTCCTTGAGAATTTTTTCCTCAAGCCCTACTGCGCTGCCAATTGAGCCTCAGCCCTCCTTCCAAGTTTTTGGTGGATCATTGGCGATTAAAATCTCATGGATTTTCCTGCCCTAGCTTGCTTCAAATGTGAATCCTCAGATCTCAGCCTCCTGAGTAGCAGTGATGGCAGGCGTGAGCCACTACCACCCCTCTTCCAGCTGAATTCTGGCAGTAGATTTAAGTTAACTTGTAGGAATGTTGAGAAGACATTTCTTTTTAATGCTGATCTTAGGGCTTGATGCCGTCTTTGATATTTTGTTTGTATTCTTTGTTTTGTTTTATTTTATCCATTGTGGGCTTTTAACTCAAGGCCTGGGCACTGTCCTTCAGCGTTTAGTTTTCCAGCTAGTGCTCTACCGCTTTGAGCTACAGATCCACTTCTAGATTTCTGATGGTAAGCGGAGCTAAGACTCTCATTTTCTATCCTGCTCTGGTGACTTTGAACTACGATCCTCACATCTAAGCCTTCAAACAAGAAAGAAACTCATGGACTCTCCTGCCTGGGCTGGCCTCCAAACACAATCCTTAAACCTCAACTTCACAAGTAGCTAGGGTAACAGGCATGAGCAACTGGCATCCGGTTTTTTATGCTTCTTAAATCAGTTCGTGTCACTTTCCTACGCTAACCTTCAAGAGCTTTTGCTTCAGAATAAAAGACAAAGACCCCACCATAGCTGAAGAGGCCCCACCTTGACTAGTGGTTCTCAAACCCATTTAGAGGGCTTGTTTGAAGCAGGGACCATGGGACCCTAACCCCAGAAAAACAAGCACCCATATGAAGAATTTAATGGCTCAACAAACTTCAAGTGGGATAAACTCAGAAATCCGTGTGAAGACATAATCTAATTAAACTGTTAAAGACAGAGAATATTCAAAGTCACACACACAAGAGATCCTCGATGAGATTGTGACCAATTTCACATCAGAAAACTAGGTGGCCAACAGACAGCAAAGGTAGTAAATTCAAAGGGTGCATAGCAAATGCCAATCAATCAACCTTTCTCAAGGGAGAAAAACTGGGCACTGGTGTCACATGCCTAAAATGCTAGCTATGCAGGAGGCTGGGATCTGAGGATCTCAGTTCCAAGTCAGCCTCAGGAGATAAATTTAAGAGATTCTTGTCTCCCATTCAGCAGGAAAACCCCAGACATGTTGCTCCAGTTGGTGGCAGCGTGCCAGCCTTCAAAAAAAGCCAAGTAAAAGGAAGAGACCCTGAGTTCAAGCCAGTACTAGCATAAATCAACCAATTTTAACTTGTGGCTCATGCCTGTAACTCCAGCTACTCAGGAGGCTGAGATGTGAGGATCCAGGTTCAAAGGCACAACCTGGCAAGAAAGTCCATGAGACTCTTATTGTCAATTAACCACCAGAAGACCAGACTTGGCACTGTGGCTCATGTGGTAGAGTGGTAGCTTTGAGCTGAAGTAGGAAATACTTGCAAATACTTTGAAATTCAAGCCGAACTGAAATTGAATTTCACATGTATTATTGTGTATTATAATCATATATTATATTATAACCATATTTCCCTCTAAGAATTCTCTCAATAATTAACAGGAATCATGAAAGTGTAATAAGCACTAGAATTACAAACCAAGTATTCAGACCTAATAATTTTACTTTAAAAGATTACATGCCAATTTCAAAATAGCATAGATATTAAATGGACATCATACATATAAACTTTCTAAGCCACGTTTTCAGGCTTTTCCGATTTTAAATACATCCCTGTGGGGAGTTTTGTAAATATCAAACAAATCATCACATTGCAGATTTTACCATCAGGTATCCAGTTTCCAGCAGGAAGGAACAGACAGATAGGCCTGTCCTACAGAATGGTTATGTAACATCTGAGTCCTTCGAGATCCATCAACTGCCTTGTGACAGCTTAATCTTTTTCTACCATGTATGCACTTGCCCCTGGGGCCTACCTCACCATGCATGGACTATCTAAGCTGCACCTTTGCCAGTTTCACCCCTCACTCCCAAAGATAGGCACACAGGACAATCCTCAGTTTTCCTGTCCTTTCCTTTTGATCTCTGACTGAGAAGCCCGAAGCAGTTCTTTAACTGATACAAATTAATATTGAAATTTCTGACATTTAGCTTCAAATTAGTAAACAGGGCAGGGGAATAAATTTCAAATTCCCAATGCCTTGTCCTAAGTCAGATAACTTGATTACAGTGCAAACAACTTAACAAATAAGATACCAATAATTTGCAACTGCAAATTAAAGACATTTTTTGAATAAACTACAATTCCTCTTTAAAGCAATGCAAAAATCCTTTGAAATATTAGGTTAGTACTGAAACCTGATGACAGTTTTGCAGATTGAACAGAAATTCAACCATTTTTACTCATACTGACAATTTCAATCTTGAATTTGTTCATACTCATACACACACTCACTTACATTTGCACAAAAGATCCTAAAGCGAGCAAATTAAATATGGGCCATACATTTTCCAGTGGCATTTTTTTTTTTGCCAATCTTGCAAATCACCAAGATTAAGAGAAAACATATTAAACAAATGACTTTGGCATTCTAAGGCCTTATTTACCAGGGGCTGGCTCTGTAGCAAGTCATTTTACCACCCCAAATAATTTTTGATTGAAGAAGGCTGGGTGCCGCTCCCCGCAAGTACTTGACTTGAGTCCATAGGTCAATTTTTGACAAGAGCATGTTGAATTATCACTTTACCTTTGAATACCTTCATCTGGGGAAAGAAGGTGCGTATCTGATCTCTTAGCCGACCAGGTGTCCTGCCTGAGTTTTGACAATTTAAGCCAGGAGTACTTTACAATTTCAATTTATTCTGAGACAGAGATTTTCGAACATTTGTAATCAGGCCTAAGCGGCATGTACCCTTAAAACGGCCCCCATAATAGAAGGGCCTTCCTGGTCATTGACATGAATAAAAGCACAATTATCAATCATTACTGAGTTGGTATTTTATCCCCCTGTAATTCAGTGGAAATAAAGGCTCCCAGACTTTCCTGCCAGGCTGGCTTCAAACTGCTCAGTCTGTTGAGTACTTAGGATTACAGACCTGAGCCACCAGCACCTGGCTCATCATGTTCTTAACCATTAAAGATAAAATTAGAACAGAAACCCAACAGACAAAACAATTATTTTTAAATAATGAACACAAAGAGAATCTCTTGTTGCAGAATATCTGAGTGAGATACAGTTTAAATTTTCCTTGCAGAGCATTTTTTGCTATTTAAAAAAAAATTGTTCCAGTTCCAGGGCTTACACTCAGGGCCTCAGCTCTCACTTGGCTTTTTTTGTGCATGGCTGGCCTTCTATTACTTGAACTATACATTCAGTCTAGCATTTTGCAGCTGGTTAATTAGAAAGTCTCATGGACTTTTCTATATAAGCCAGCTTTGAACTGTGATTCTCAGATCTTAGTTTTCTGAGTACCTACGTTTAAAGGTGTGAACCACCAACACACAGCCCTTTTGGTTTCTTTAGCAATTCTAGGGTTTGAACTAGGGTATTCTTCTTACTAGGTAGGCACTCCACTTCAAACTATGACAACAGACCTTCCTTACAGAACTGCATTATGCTTTTCATAGTTTGCTGTTTAATGTTTTAATGCAGTTTCTTAAGCAATGAAAGTAGACCAAGATGGTTATTGAAGTATGGCTACCACCCACATATTAAGGGAATTTTTCTGACATCTACCTAACCACGTTACCCCCAATCCTAACGGCCACTGTTCCCACCATCCCTGCCATCCGATGGCTCCCGGGCCCCCGCTGTGGGTGGAACAGTGGCCACTCTCCCTAGACAAAGTAGAAAAATTAAGAGAAATATTAGTAGAGCAGTTGACCTTAGGACATATCAGACCTTCGTTAAGTCCATGGAACAGCCCAGTTTTGTTATACAAAAGGCTACAGGCAAATGGAGAATGTTAAAGGACCTGAGAAAAATTAATGAACAGATGCTTCCACAGGCAGCCCTGCCGTGGATCCCCTCCATTCCTTGGGATCTCTTATTGTAATAGACATCAATCACTGTTTCTTTTTCATTCCCCTTGACGCTCAGGACTGTGAGAAGTTTGCCTTCTCCGTCCCCTTGGTTAACTACCAGGGGCCAGACCAAAGATATGAGTGGGTGGTACTACCTCAGGGCATGGCTAACAGCCCAGCCTTCTGCCAACATTTATGTGTCACAGGTCCTACAACCACTTCAGAGCCAGTCAGATATTACCTTATATGTTTATATGGATGATATTATAATTGGGGAGGCAGACGCCCGACGATTGGACGCCGCCCATAGGAAGCTCGGATGCTTCTACATAAGGGAGGATTGCACATATCTAAAGACAAGGGTCAGACCTTACCTCCCTTTAAGATTTAGGAAGCAGACCTTAGACTAGACTCTGTTTTCCCCCTAAGCCCAATACCCTTTCAGTCATCCTATACCTTGATAGAGTTGCAAAAGCTTTTGGGTGAGGTTAATTGGCTAAGGTCTGGGCTTTACCTGCCTACAGAAGACTTGCTTCTGCTCTTTGACTCCTTAAAGGATAAAGCCCCCACTGATATTGTTACAATAACTCCATCACTTCAAGTGGGATTTCAAAAAATTCAGACGGCCTTCAATATGGCACAGTTGGCTCGTTATAAGCCCCGAATGCCCCCTTTGTGTCTGGATCATCCCCGGCTCAGAGCTTTCCTCAGCTGCCATTACTCAGGTGGGCGGGCCTCTCCTATGGGCACATGCATCGGTAGGAGAGGCTCCCAGGGTGTACTCTCAGCTAGACCAGCTAGCTGACCTGGTAATTAAGGGCATGTATACTTCCTTGAGACATTATGGGCAGGATCCTGATGTGCTAATTGTTCCCTATCAGCTGTCAGATTTTAAGTGGGTTTGAAGAAACCATAACCGAGTGTCTAGTGCCTTAGAGGGCTTCATGGGGAAGCTGGACTGCCATTATGGCATGTCAAGATGGGTGACCTCATTTTCGGGGTTACAGTGGACTCCCCCCATACGTTTTTCCACCAAATCCCTTACTACAGCCATGAATGTTTGTTCTCCCCCAGGAATAAAGAAAAAGTCCGAGATGGATCTCTTCCTGCTCCTCCTGGAACCACGGGAGGCATGTCTGCGTATGTCAGTGGTGGACGACAGCGGCGACAGCCAGCCTCCGTGTTCCTTCCAGTGCCCGGCACTGCCTGCTGCTTGTTTCTTGCACTGTACCTCAGTGTCTTTTGTGGTGCAATATTTCTCTGTTGCTATATCGCCTACAGCTCTGCCCAAGAACTGGAACGGATCACTAGCACCTTGGCTGCCGTGGACCTCCAGAACCACCAGGGCCTGGACCTGCTTCGACCTCACCATCAGAGATGGGGAATGGTGGCGCCGGCCCAACTCAACCAGCGGGGGATGGACTAATATCCAACCTTCCCTGGACTGAGCCAGATGGGTGGCTCCCCTACCCTCTCCCTCTCGTGGGAGAGACCCCCATGACCTGTCTTTGCATTTGCCTCTGTGCTTATATAGCCTCTGTATTTACACCTGACCATGCTAGTGCAAATAGGCTTCCCCTAGTTCTTAAGCAATGAGCCAGAGCTATCCAGTCAAACGGTGGTCTGGCAGCATTATGCTGCTTTTAGCCATTTGGGAACCCTCTGAAATTGGTCATCGGCCCCTTCCAGGATGTGCAGCCTACCAGAGTACACAGGCGTGAGGCAGAAATAGCAGGGCCTCCTCTTGAGCACAGACCCCTCTCCCTCCCCCCTTGTTCCTTGCTGGGGCTGGCAAGCCTCATAGGCAGGGTGGCCCGACGAGCTAGGATGGCCAGCCAATGACAGGTAAGATCCTTCAGGGGGGACGACCTAAGACAGGCACATTCTCGAGTAGGACATCAACCAGCTTATTAAACAGAAAAGGGGGAGATGTGGGGCGCACCGCCTGGCCCCGACTGTGCACGCCCTGGAGGTGTGTGACTGTTGCACCGCCTCCGGGGAGAGGGATCCTGGCTAACCCCGCCTGCCTTTGGGGTCCGGAACTGGAAGGCAGCTCTAGGCGGTAACCTGGGGGCGGTCCTGCTGGTAGTGACGTAGACTCAGGCCGCCCCTTAGGGAGGTCCCAGGCCTTCCACCCTTGACAGACAGCTCCGACCACCAATCGTAGCCCCTGACTAGGTACGATACACCCCTCCTCTTCCTGCTGCCATTGCCCATACTTAAGAGGGGGTTCGCGCCAATAAACAGAGAGCGGTCTTGAACTCTGCCCAAGTCGACTGACCGTCTAACTGTGGCATAAAGGTTGGGTTGGGCTGTGTGCAGGCGACTTGCCGCTTGTTACCTATTCTGGGTTCACCCTCAGCGGGGCGGGGCGCGCCTCCTTGCCTCTCCCACTGGTCAGGAGAGCGCCCAGTGTGCAGGGCCCCCTGCATCCGTCCATCCATCTGTCTATGTGTCTGTCTCCTGTCCATCTGTCTGTCCATCTCTTTTGCATCTGTCTCCCTGTCTGTCTCTATGTTTGTCTGTCGCTCTCTCATCTGTCTGTCCGTCTGTCTGTGTATCTGCACCTCTCTCCGTCTGTGTGTCCGCCCGTCCCTCCTTTTCCGTCTCCCAATCCACATGTCCGTCCCCTCTGTCTGCCCCTCCGTTCCTCCGACTGCACTGTGTCCTCTCTGTCTGGGAGACGTACCCAGCACCACCCAAGGAGGATTCAGCACCCAGCACCACCACCCAAGGGGGACTCAGCACTCAATACCACCACCCAGGAGGAATCAGCACACAGCACCACCACCAAAGGAGGACTCAGGTCTGTCTGTCTGTGCATGGCGCCCGCACCACCGAGGCCCCATGGCCTGACCTCACCGAGCCGCTGCCTTGGTTTCCCCAAGACGCCCAGGAGCCAGGAAACCCCCAGGAGAAGCGAGAAAGGGGAAGCGGCATCCACCTCCCCGCCCAGAGCCCAGAAACGTCAGGGCCCAGCGCTCTAAGCTCCCCAGGACACCCACCCGGTGGTCCACACCTGACAGCCCAACCGCCCGGAACCGAGACAGGCACCCCGGCCTCCCCACACCCGACCCGATGTGCCAATGGCCTGCAGTGAAAGTGAAAGCCCCAGGGGCCACCAGGGAGGGGAAGGAGGGGGAAGGAGAGAGGGATGAAATCAAGGACCCATTCCCCACCCACCCAACACCCACCCATCCACCCACCCACCCAATTATCCACCCACACAACCATCTACCCACCCATCTACCTACCCAACTACCATCCACCCACCCCATTCACCCACCCACCCACCCATCCATCCAACCATCCACCCACCAACCCACCTATCCACCCACCCACCCACCCACCAATCCACCCACCCACCCACCCATCCATCCACCCAATCATCCCCCCCCCCCACACACACACCCATCCCATTGCTCTCTCCACAGTGCTCTCCGGGTCCAGGCCTCCTGCCCTGATCCTCCCCTGGTCTGCAGCCTCCATCTTCCTCCCCCTCCTCCTCCTCCTCCTCCTCGTCCCTCATGGCTGAATCTCATGGGGTAACTCACCTCCTTTCTGGTTCCTCCATCAGCCCAAGGAAGGATTCGAACTCAGTACCCTTGTATGGGTGATCCTGACTTCTCACCTTTGTTCCTCTGACACCTCCAACCCACCCAGAGACACCCACACCATCTTCTGGAAGGTTCCCCGCGCCCTCCTGACCCGAGACCCCATCCCCATCCTCGGGCCCTGCAACCCCTGACCCCGGACCTGACCTGGGCCTGACCTTTGAATCCAGGAGCCACAGGCTAAGCTGGTGCTGTGTGGGCACCACCACAGAGGCTCAGTGCATCGTTGTGAACCCGGACAAGGGGTCGGTCACACTGCTGGACAGTTGGGGAAATCAAGGCACGACGGAGACACCAGGCCCAACCCTGGGAGGCCAATGGTGGGGGCTGTGGGGTAAACTGAGGCAGGGAAGGGCTGGCCCATATTCCCTGGGGTTCCGGGGGGTAAGTTGAGGCACGGATGGACGAATGGAGCTACAGGTGTTCCGGTATATGTCGAGGCCCCGACCCCCCCGCTCCCAAGGTCCCCGTCGGACAATGTAGCTGCGACTTCTGGGATCTCCTGTGGTACCAAGGAGTTGAGTTTGAGGTTACGCACACTGTGGCCGGGAGGCCCCTGACCCAAGGCCTGAGGTTCACCAACCCGGGTGAGGCCTTCAGGTTCCGGGTGGGGGGTGAGGATCGAGGGTCAGGGGTCATGGGTCATGGGTTGAAGGATCAGAGGTCATTGGTTGAAAGTTTAGGGGTCATGGGTTTGAACTGGTCAGGGGTCATGGGGTTGAAGGGTCAGGGATCGTGGGGTTGAAGGTTCAGGGGTAACCCTCCCCCCCAGGCCCTCCACCCTCAACACCCCCCCCCGCCATGTCGTTTCCCCAGGCCTTGTGTGTTATGTCTTCGAGGCCCGGGCCCCTGAACTGCTCGTGGGCACTGGGCCGCAGGCACTGCGGGGGACACAGTATTCCTTCAGGATCCGGGACTCCAGGTTCGGCCACCGCTGCTGGTTTCAATGCCCCGCCCCCTGCACCATTGTTGGTTTCTAATGCCTTCCTCCAGGCCATCGTCGGTTTCTAATGTCCCCTGCTCACCCCGCCATTGTCAGTTTCTAATGCCCCTCTTTGGCAATGTAGGTTTGTAATGCCACCTCTGTTGGCCATTGTCTTTTTCTAACGCCGCCCTTCTGCTACTGTCATTTTCTGACCCCCCCTTTCCAGGCCATTGTCAGTTTCTAAGGCCCCCTCCAGCCCATTGTCGGTTTCTAATGTCCCCCCCTTCGGCCATTGTGAGTTTCTAATGCCCCACCACTCCCTAGGACCCGGCCTGTACCATGAGTGCTGGCCGACATTTGCCAGTCCGGCCTCCAGGTGGGCTGCATCCTCCCCGATCTTGTGGGCCTATGGGCCCAGACCTACGCCCTGGTCACCGGCTCGAGCCCCGCTGGCCCCGTCCACTTCCTGGACGCCTGGCTCTATGCCCGTGAAATTGGTGAGGGTGGTTTCCAGTACCCCCTGGACCACCCAGGGCGGTTTCAAGTATCCCAGAGACCACCGAGGTCAGTTTAAAGTGTCCCCAAGACCATCGAGGGCGGATTTGTGTCCTCGAGACCACCAAGAGTGGTTTCAAGTATCCCCACGAGCACTTTGTTGCATGCAGGGCAGTGTCAGGTATCCCCAAGACCACCTAGGGCGATTTCGAGGGTTCCCCATGACCCCCAAAAAGCAGCTTCAAGTTTTCCCAGGACCATCCAGGGCGGTTTTAAGT